>NW_026611584.1:300000-473978 GCF_029633865.1 Lampris incognitus | reverse complement strand
AAACGCGTTTAAAGCCATAAAAAGATCTCACTGTGTTTTGGCATTGACCAAGCTACCAACCACCTAAAAAATGATCACAACTGGAGAAATTACACATTGACATTGGGTGAAATCATGTAACTCTTAAGGACGTGTTGCAGACTTGTTGAATACATTCATTTTTCTTGTTTTGTTTGTTTTTGATGAAATTGTGCTTTTCTCGTCGAGAAAAGGCGTTTAACGCGATAAAAAGGTTTAGTGCGTTATGAATACGGGCTAGCTTACCAAAAGTACAAATGTGAACTAAATAAGGCCGGGAGTCGTTTTTATTGCTTAAAACACGATTTCTCGACCAGAATATGCTTTTTCAAAAAAGCCATGTTCCCATGGCAAGAGACTCGTTTTCTGTGAGAAAATGCATTAAAAGGAGGGATTTCATGAGAAACACTATAAATACATATTGTACTTGTCTGAAAACGCACAGAACCTTGAAATAGAAGGTTTCTCACCAAAAAACACATTGGTGAAACCCCTATCTTAAGGCTCTGAGTGTTTGCACACATGTACAAACAGGCATGTTTAAACTATAACGTTTTTAGTGAAATCATGTTTCTCTCGAGGAGAAAACGCGTTTAAAGCCATAAAAAGATCTCACTGTGTTTTGGCATTGACCAAGCTACCAACAAACCTAAAAAATGATCAGAACTGGAGAAATTACACATTGACATTGGGTGAAATTATGTAACTCTTAAGGACGTGTTGCAGACTTGTTGAATAGATTCATTTTTCTTGTTTTGTTTGTTTTTGATGAAATGGTGCTTTTCTCGTCGAGAAAAGGCGTTTAACGCGATAAAAAGGTTTAGTGCGTTATGAATACGGGCTAGCTTACCAAAAGTACAAATGTGAACTAAATAAGGCCGGGAGTCGTTTTTATTGCTTAAAACACGATTTCTCGACCAGAATATGCTTTTTCAAAAAAGCCATGTTCCCATGGCGAGAGACTCGTTTTCTGTGAGAAAATGCATTAAAAGGAGGGATTTCATGAGAAACACTATAAATACATATTGTACTTGTCTGAAAACGCACAGAACCTTGAAATAGAAGGTTTCTCACCAAAAAACACATTGGTGAATTCCCCATCTTAAGGCTCTGAGTGTTTGCACACATGTACAAACAGGCATGTTTAAACTATAACGTTTTTAGTGAAATCATGTTTCTCTCGAGGAGAAAACGCGATTAAAGCCATAAAAAGATCTCACTGTGTTTTGGCATTGACCAAGCTACCAACAACCTAAAAAATGATCAGAACTGGAGAAATTACATATTGACATTGGGTGAAATCATGTAACTCTTAAGGACGTGTTGCACACTTGTTGAATAGATTCATATTTCTTGTTTTGTTTGTTTTTGATGAAATTGTGCTTTTCTCGTCGAGAAAAGGCGTTTAACGCGATAAAAAGGTTTAGTGCGTTATGAATACGGGCTAGCTTACCAAAAGTACAAATGTGAACTAAATAAGGCCGGGAGTCGTTTTTATTGCTTAAAACACGATTTCTCGACCAGAATATGCTTTTTCAAAAAAGCCATGTTCCCATGGCGAGAGACTTGTTTTCTGTGAGAAAATGCATTAAAAGGAGGGATTTCATCAGAAACACTATAAATACATATTGTACTTGTCTGAAAACGCACAGAACCTTGAAATAGAAGGTTTCTCACCAAAAAACACATTGGTGAAACCCCTATCTTAAGGCTCTGAGTGTTTGCACACATGTACAAACAGGCATGTTTAAACTATAACGTTTTTAGTGAAATCATGTTTCTCTCGAGGAGAAAACGCGTTTAAAGCCATAAAAAGATCTCACTGTGTTTTGGCATTGACCAAGCTACCAACAACCTAAAAAATGATCAGAACTGGAGAAATTACATATTGACATTGGGTGAAATCATGTAACTCTTAAGGACGTGTTGCAGACTTGTTGAATAGATTCATATTTCTTGTTTTGTTTGTTTTTGATGAAATTGTGCTTTTCTCGTCGAGAAAAGGCGTTTAACGCGATAAAAAGGTTTAGTGCGTTATGAATACGGGCTAGCTTACCAAAAGTACAAATGTGAACTAAATAAGGCCGGGAGTCGTTTTTATTGCTTAAAACACGATTTCTCGACCAGAATATGCTTTTTCAAAAAAGCCATGTTCCCATGGCGAGAGACTTGTTTTCTGTGAGAAAATGCATTAAAAGGAGGGATTTCATCAGAAACACTATAAATACATATTGTACTTGTCTGAAAACGCACAGAACCTTGAAATAGAAGGTTTCTCACCAAAAAACACATTGGTGAAACCCCTATCTTAAGGCTCTGAGTGTTTGCACACATGTACAAACAGGCATGTTTAAACTATAACGTTTTTAGTGAAATCATGTTTCTCTCGAGGAGAAAACGCGTTTAAAGCCATAAAAAGATCTCACTGTGTTTTGGCATTGACCAAGCTACCAACAACCTAAAAAATGATCAGAACTGGAGAAATTACATATTGACATTGGGTGAAATCATGTAACTCTTAAGGACGTGTTGCAGACTTGTTGAATAGATTCATTTTTCTTGTTTTGTTTGTTTTTGATGAAATTGCTTTTCTCGTCGAGAAAAGGCGTTTAACGCGATAAAAAGGTTTAGTGCGTTATGAATACGGGCTAGCTTACCAAAAGTACAAATGTGAACTAAATAAGGCCGGGAGTCGTTTTTATTGCTTAAAACACGATTTCTCGACCAGAATATGCTTTTTCAAAAAAGCCATGTTCCCATGGCGAGAGACTCGTTTTCTGTGAGAAAATGCATTAAAAGGAGGGATTTCATGAGAAACACTATAAATACATATTGTACTTGTCTGAAAACGCACAGAACCTTGAAATAGAAGGTTTCTCACCAAAAAACACATTGGTGAAACCCCTATCTTAAGGCTCTGAGTGTTTGCACACATGTACAAACAGGCATGTTTAAACTATAACGTTTTTAGTGAAATCATGTTTCTCTCGAGGAGAAAACGCGTTTAAAGCCATAAAAAGATCTCACTGTGTTTTGGCATTGACCAAGCTACCAACAACCTAAAAAATGATCAGAACTGGAGAAATTACATATTGACATTGGGTGAAATCATGTAACTCTTAAGGACGTGTTGCAGACTTGTTGAATAGATTCATATTTCTTGTT
Source organism: Lampris incognitus (assembly GCF_029633865.1). Classification (NCBI taxonomy): domain Eukaryota; kingdom Metazoa; phylum Chordata; class Actinopteri; order Lampriformes; family Lampridae; genus Lampris; species Lampris incognitus. Next base: position 470,795 of record NW_026611584.1, on the reverse strand, counting down.
TTGTTTGTTTTTGATGAAATTGTGCTTTTCTCGTCGAGAAAAGGCGTTTAACGCGATAAAAAGGTTTAGTGCGTTATGAATACGGGCTAGCTTACCAAAAGTACAAATGTGAACTAAATAAGGCCGGGAGTCGTTTTTATTGCTTAAAACACGATTTCTCGACCAGAATATGCTTTTTCAAAAAAGCCATGTTCCCATGGCGAGAGACTCGTTTTCTGTGAGAAAATGCATTAAAAGGAGGGATTTCATGAGAAACACTATAAATACATATTGTACTTGTCTGAAAACGCACAGAACCTTGAAATAGAAGGTTTCTCACCAAAAAACACATTGGTGAAACCCCTATCTTAAGGCTCTGAGTGTTTGCACACATGTACAAACAGGCATGTTTAAACTATAACGTTTTTAGTGAAATCATGTTTCTCTCGAGGAGAAAACGCGTTTAAAGCCATAAAAAGATTTCACTCTGTTTTGGCATTGACCAAGCTACCAGCAAACCTAAAAAATGATCAGAACTGGAGAAATTACACATTGACATTGGGTGAAATCATGTAACTCTTAAGGACGTGTTGCAGACTTGTTGAATAGATTCATTTTTCTTGTTTTGTTTGTTTTTGATGAAATTGCTTTTCTCGTCGAGAAAAGGCGTTTAACGCGATAAAAAGGTTTAGTGCGTTATGAATACGGGCTAGCTTACCAAAAGTACAAATGTGAACTAAATAAGGCCGGGAGTCGTTTTTATTGCTTAAAACACGATTTCTCGACCAGAATATGCTTTTTCAAAAAAGCCATGTTCCCATGGCGAGAGACTCGTTTTCTGTGAGAAAATGCATTAAAAGGAGGGATTTCATGAGAAACACTATAAATACATATTGTACTTGTCTGAAAACGCACAGAACCTTGAAATAGAAGGTTTCTCACCAAAAAACACATTGGTGAAACCCCTATCTTAAGGCTCTGAGTGTTTGCACACAGTTACAAACAGGCATGTTTAAACTATAACGTTTTTAGTGAAATCATGTTTTTCTCGAGGAGAAAACGCGTTTAAAGCCATAAAAAGATCTCACTGTGTTTTGGCATTGACCAAGCTACCAACAACCTAAAAAATGATCAGAACTGGAGAAATTACATATTGACATTGGGTGAAATCATGTAACTCTTAAGGACGTGTTGCAGACTTGTTGAATAGATTCATTTTTCTTGTTTTGTTTGTTTTTGATGAAATTGTGCTTTTCTCGTCGAGAAAAGGCGTTTAACGCGATAAAAAGGTTTAGTGCGTTATGAATACGGGCTAGCTTACCAAAAGTACAAATGTGAACTAAATAAGGCCGGGAGTCGTTTTTATTGCTTAAAACACGATTTCTCGACCAGAATATGCTTTTTCAAAAAAGCCATGTTCCCATGGCGAGAGACTCGTTTTCTGTGAGAAAATGCATTAAAAGGAGGGATTTCATGAGAAACACTATAAATACATATTGTACTTGTCTGAAAACGCACAGAACCTTGAAATAGAAGGTTTCTCACCAAAAAACACATTGGTGAATTCCCCATCTTAAGGCTCTGAGTGTTTGCACACATGTACAAACAGGCATGTTTAAACTATAACGTTTTTAGTGAAATCATGTTTCTCTCGAGGAGAAAACGCGATTAAAGCCATAAAAAGATCTCACTGTGTTTTGGCATTGACCAAGCTACCAACAACCTAAAAAATGATCAGAACTGGAGAAATTACATATTGACATTGGGTGAAATCATGTAACTCTTAAGGACGTGTTGCACACTTGTTGAATAGATTCATATTTCTTGTTTTGTTTGTTTTTGATGAAATTGTGCTTTTCTCGTCGAGAAAAGGCGTTTAACGCGATAAAAAGGTTTAGTGCGTTATGAATACGGGCTAGCTTACCAAAAGTACAAATGTGAACTAAATAAGGCCGGGAGTCGTTTTTATTGCTTAAAACACGATTTCTCGACCAGAATATGCTTTTTCAAAAAAGCCATGTTCCCATGGCGAGAGACTTGTTTTCTGTGAGAAAATGCATTAAAAGGAGGGATTTCATCAGAAACACTATAAATACATATTGTACTTGTCTGAAAACGCACAGAACCTTGAAATAGAAGGTTTCTCACCAAAAAACACATTGGTGAATTCCCCATCTTAAGGCTCTGAGTGTTTGCACACATGTACAAACAGGCATGTTTAAACTATAACGTTTTTAGTGAAATCATGTTTCTCTCGAGGAGAAAACGCGATTAAAGCCATAAAAAGATCTCACTGTGTTTTGGCATTGACCAAGCTACCAACAACCTAAAAAATGATCAGAACTGGAGAAATTACATATTGACATTGGGTGAAATCATGTAACTCTTAAGGACGTGTTGCAGACTTGTTGAATAGATTCATATTTCTTGTTTTGTTTGTTTTTGATGAAATTGTGCTTTTCTCGTCGAGAAAAGGCGTTTAACGCGATAAAAAGGTTTAGTGCGTTATGAATACGGGCTAGCTTACCAAAAGTACAAATGTGAACTAAATAAGGCCGGGAGTCGTTTTTATTGCTTAAAACACGATTTCTCGACCAGAATATGCTTTTTCAAAAAAGCCATGTTCCCATGGCGAGAGACTTGTTTTCTGTGAGAAAATGCATTAAAAGGAGGGATTCCATCAGAAACACTATAAATACATATTGTACTTGTCTGAAAACGCACAGAACCTTGAAATAGAAGGTTTCTCACCAAAAAACACATTGGTGAAACCCCTATCTTAAGGCTCTGAGTGTTTGCACACATGTACAAACAGGCATGTTTAAACTATAACGTTTTTAGTGAAATCATGTTTCTCTCGAGGAGAAAACGCGTTTAAAGCCATAAAAAGATCTCACTGTGTTTTGGCATTGACCAAGCTACCAACAACCTAAAAAATGATCAGAACTGGAGAAATTACATATTGACATTGGGTGAAATCATGTAACTCTTAAGGACGTGTTGCAGACTTGTTGAATAGATTCATATTTCTTGTTTTGTTTGTTTTTGATGAAATTGTGCTTTTCTCGTCGAGAAAAGGCGTTTAACGCGATAAAAAGGTTTAGTGCGTTATGAATACGGGCTAGCTTACCAAAAGTACAAATGTGAACTAAATAAGGCCGGGAGTCGTTTTTATTGCTTAAAACACGATTTCTCGACCAGAATATGCTTTTTCAAAAAAGCCATGTTCCCATGGCGAGAGACTCGTTTTCTGTGAGAAAATGCATTAAAAGGAGGGATTTCATGAGAAACACTATAAATACATATTGTACTTGTCTGAAAACGCACAGAACCTTGAAATAGAAGGTTTCTCACCAAAAAACACATTGGTGAAACCCCTATCTTAAGGCTCTGAGTGTTTGCATACATGTACAAACAGGCATGTTTAAACTATAACGTTTTTAGTGAAATCATGTTTCTCTCGAGGAGAAAACGCGTTTAAAGCCATAAAAAGATCTCACTGTGTTTTGGCATTGACAAAGCTACCAACAAACCTAAAAAATGATCAGAACTGGAGAAATTACACATTGACATTGGGTGAAATCATGTAACTCTTAAGGACGTGTTGCAGACTTGTTGAATAGATTCATTTTTCTTGTTTTGTTTGTTTTTGATGAAATTGTGCTTTTCTCGTCGAGAAAGGGCGTTTAACGCGATAAAAAGGTTTAGTGCGTTATGAATACGGGCTAGCTTACCAAAAGTACAAATGTGAACTAAATAAGGCCGGGAGTCGTTTTTATTGCTTAAAACACGATTTCTCGACCAGAATATGCTTTTTCAAAAAAGCCATGTTCCCATGGCGAGAGACTCGTTTTCTGTGAGAAAATGCATTAAAAGGAGGGATTTCATGAGAAACACTATAAATACATATTGTACTTGTCTGAAAACGCACAGAACCTTGAAATAGAAGGTTTCTCACCAAAAAACACATTGGTGAAACCCCTATCTTAAGGCTCTGAGTGTTTGCACACATGTACAAACAGGCATATTTAAACTATAACGTTTTTAGTGAAATCATGTTTCTCTCGAGGAGAAAACGCGTTTAAAGCCATAAAAAGATCTCACTCTGTTTTGGCATTGACCAAGCTACCAACCACCTAAAAAATGATCAGAACTGGAGAAATTACACATTGACATTGGGTGAAATCATGTAACTCTTAAGGACGTGTTGCAGACTTGTTGAATAGATTCATTTTTCTTGTTTTGTTTGTTTTTGATGAAATGGTGCTTTTCTCGTCGAGAAAAGGCGTTTAACGCGATAAAAAGGTTTAGTGCGTTATGAATACGGGCTAGCTTACCAAAAGTACAAATGTGAACTAAATAAGGCCGGGAGTCGTTTTTATTGCTTAAAACACGATTTCTCGACCAGAATATGCTTTTTCAAAAAAGCCATGTTCCCATGGCGAGAGACTCGTTTTCTGTGAGAAAATGCATTAAAAGGAGGGATTTCATGAGAAACACTATAAATACATATTGTACTTGTCTGAAAACGCACAGAACCTTGAAATAGAAGGTTTCTCACCAAAAAACACATTGGTGAAACCCCTATCTTAAGGCTCTGAGTGTTTGCACACATGTACAACAGGCATGGTTAAACTATAACGTTTTTAGTGAAATCATGTTTCTCTCGAGGAGAAAACGCGTTTAAAGCCATAAAAAGATCTCACTGTGTTTTGGCATTGACCAAGCTACCAACAACCTAAAAAATGATCAGAACTGGAGAAATTACACATTGACATTGGGTGAAATCATATAACTCTTAAGGACGTGTTGCAGACTTGTTGAATAGATTCATTTTTCTTGTTTTGTTTGTTTTTGATGAAATTGTGCTTTTCTCGTCGAGAAAAGGCGTTTAACGCGATAAAAAGGTTTAGTGCGTTATGAATACGGGCTAGCTTAGCAAAAGTACAAATGTGAACTAAATAAGGCCGGGAGTCGTTTTTATTGCTTAAAACACGATTTCTCGACCAGAATATGCTTTTTCAAAAAAGCCATGTTCCCATGGCGAGAGACTCGTTTTCTGTGAGAAAATGCATTAAAAGGAGGGATTTCATGAGAAACACTATAAATACATATTGTACTTGTCTGAAAACGCACAGAACCTTGAAATAGAAGGTTTCTCACCAAAAAACACATTGGTGAAACCCCTATCTTAAGGCTCTGAGTGTTTGCACACATGTACAACAGGCATGGTTAAACTATAACGTTTTTAGTGAAATCATGTTTCTCTCGAGGAGAAAACGCGTTTAAAGCCATAAAAAGATCTCACTGTGTTTTGGCATTGACCAAGCTACCAACAACCTAAAAAATGATCAGAACTGGAGAAATTACACATTTGACATTGGGTGAAATCATGTAACTCTTAAGGACGTGTTGCAGACTTGTTGAATAGATTCATTTTTCTTGTTTTGTTTGTTTTTGATGAAATTGTGCTTTTCTCGTCGAGAAAGGGCGTTTAACGCGATAAAAAGGTTTAGTGCGTTATGAATACGGGCTAGCTTACCAAAAGTACAAATGTGAACTAAATAAGGCCGGGAGTCGTTTTTATTGCTTAAAACACGATTTCTCGACCAGAATATGCTTTTTCAAAAAAGCCATGTTCCCATGGCGAGAGACTCGTTTTCTGTGAGAAAATGCATTAAAAGGAGGGATTTCATCAGAAACACTATAAATACATATTGTACTTGTCTGAAAACGCACAGAACCTTGAAATAGAAGGTTTCTCACCAAAAAACACATTGGTGAAACCCCTATCTTAAGGCTCTGAGTGTTTGCACACATGTACAAAAGGCATGGTTAAACTATAACGTTTTTAGTGAAATCATGTTTCTCTCGAGGAGAAAACGCGTTTAAAGCTATAAAAAGATCTCACTGTGTTTTGGCATTGACAAAGCTACCAACAACCTAAAAAATGATCAGAACTGGAGAAATTACACATTTGACATTGGGTGAAATCATGTAACTCTTAAGGACGTGTTGCAGACTTGTTGAATAGATTCATTTTTCTTGTTTTGTTTGTTTTTGATGAAATGGTGCTTTTCTCGTCGAGAAAAGGCGTTTAACGCGATAAAAAGGTTTAGTGCGTTATGAATACGGGCTAGCTTACCAAAAGTACAAATGTGAACTAAATAAGGCCGGGAGTCGTTTTTATTGCTTAAAACACGATTTCTCGACCAGAATATGCTTTTTCAAAAAAGCCATGTTCCCATGGCGAGAGACTCGTTTTCTGTGAGAAAATGCATTAAAAGGAGGGATTTCCTCAGAAACACTATAAATACATATTGTACTTGTCTGAAAACGCACAGAACCTTGAAATAGAAGGTTTCTCACCAAAAAACACATTGGTGAAACCCCTATCTTAAGGCTCTGAGTGTTTGCACACATGTACAACAGGCATGGTTAAACTATAACGTTTTTAGTGAAATCATGTTTCTCTCGAGGAGAAAACGCGTTTAAAGCCATAAAAAGATCTCACTGTGTTTTGGCATTGACCAAGCTACCAACAACCTAAAAAATGATCAGAACTGGAGAAATTACACATTTGACATTGGGTGAAATCATGTAACTCTTAAGGACGTGTTGCAGACTTGTTGAATAGATTCATTTTTCTTGTTTTGTTTGTTTTTGATGAAATGGTGCTTTTCTCGTCGAGAAAAGGCGTTTAACGCGATAAAAAGGTTTAGTGCGTTATGAATACGGGCTAGCTTACCAAAAGTACAAATGTGAACTAAATAAGGCCGGGAGTCGTTTTTATTGCTTAAAACACGATTTCTCGACCAGAATATGCTTTTTCAAAAAAGCCATGTTCCCATGGCGAGAGACTCATTTTCTGTGAGAAAATGCATTAAAAGGAGGGATTTCATCAGAAACACTATAAATACATATTGTACTTGTCTGAAAACGCACAGAACCTTGAAATAGAAGGTTTCTCACCAAAAAACACATTGGTGAAACCCCTATCTTAAGGCTCTGAGTGTTTGCACACATGTACAACAGGCATGGTTAAACTATAACGTTTTTAGTGAAATCATGTTTCTCTCGAGGAGAAAACGCGTTTAAAGCCATAAAAAGATCTCACTGTGCTTTGGCATTGACAAAGCTACCAACAACCTAAAAAATGATCAGAACTGGAGAAATTACACATTTGACATTGGGTGAAATCATGTAACTCTTAAGGACGTGTTGCAGACTTGTTGAATAGATTCATATTTCTTGTTTTGTTTGTTTTTGATGAAATTGTGCTTTTCTCGTCGAGAAAAGGCGTTTAACGCGATAAAAAGGTTTAGTGCGTTATGAATACGGGCTAGCTTAGCAAAAGTACAAATGTGAACTAAATAAGGCCGGGAGTCGTTTTTATTGCTTAAAACACGATTTCTCGACCAGAATATGCTTTTTCAAAAAAGCCATGTTCCCATGGCGAGAGACTCGTTTTCTGTGAGAAAATGCATTAAAAGGAGGGATTTCATGAGAAACACTATAAATACATATTGTACTTGTCTGAAAACGCACAGAACCTTGAAATAGAAGGTTTCTCACCAAAAAACACATTGGTGAAACCCCTATCTTAAGGCTCTGAGTGTTTGCATACATGTACAAACAGGCATGTTTAAACTATAACGTTTTTAGTGAAATCATGTTTCTCTCGAGGAGAAAACGCGTTTAAAGCCATAAAAAGATCTCACTGTGTTTTGGCATTGACAAAGCTACCAACAAACCTAAAAAATGATCAGAACTGGAGAAATTACACATTGACATTGGGTGAAATCATGTAACTCTTAAGGACGTGTTGCAGACTTGTTGAATAGATTCATTTTTCTTGTTTTGTTTGTTTTTGATGAAATTGTGCTTTTCTCGTCGAGAAAGGGCGTTTAACGCGATAAAAAGGTTTAGTGCGTTATGAATACGGGCTAGCTTACCAAAAGTACAAATGTGAACTAAATAAGGCCGGGAGTCGTTTTTATTGCTTAAAACACGATTTCTCGACCAGAATATGCTTTTTCAAAAAAGCCATGTTCCCATGGCGAGAGACTCGTTTTCTGTGAGAAAATGCATTAAAAGGAGGGATTTCATCAGAAACACTATAAATACATATTGTACTTGTCTGAAAACGCACAGAACCTTGAAATAGAAGGTTTCTCACCAAAAAACACATTGGTGAAACCCCTATCTTAAGGCTCTGAGTGTTTGCACACATGTACAAACAGGCATGTTTAAACTATAACGTTTTTAGTGAAATCATGTTTCTCTCGAGGAGAAAACGCGTTTAAAGCCATAAAAAGATCTCACTGTGTTTTGGCATTGACCAAGCTACCAACAACCTAAAAAATGATCAGAACTGGAGAAATTACACATTTGACATTGGGTGAAATCATGTAACTCTTAAGGACGTGTTGCAGACTTGTTGAATAGATTCATTTTTCTTGTTTTGTTTGTTTTTGATGAAATGGTGCTTTTCTCGTCGAGAAAAGGCGTTTAACGCGATAAAAAGGTTTAGTGCGTTATGAATACGGGCTAGCTTACCAAAAGTACAAATGTGAACTAAATAAGGCCGGGAGTCGTTTTTATTGCTTAAAACACGATTTCTCGACCAGAATATGCTTTTTCAAAAAAGCCATGTTCCCATGGCGAGAGACTCATTTTCTGTGAGAAAATGCATTAAAAGGAGGGATTTCATCAGAAACACTATAAATACATATTGTACTTGTCTGAAAACGCACAGAACCTTGAAATAGAAGGTTTCTCACCAAAAAACACATTGGTGAAACCCCTATCTTAAGGCTCTGAGTGTTTGCACACATGTACAACAGGCATGGTTAAACTATAACGTTTTTAGTGAAATCATGTTTCTCTCGAGGAGAAAACGCGTTTAAAGCCATAAAAAGATCTCACTGTGTTTTGGCATTGACAAAGCTACCAACAACCTAAAAAATGATCAGAACTGGAGAAATTACACATTTGACATTGGGTGAAATCATGTAACTCTTAAGGACGTGTTGCAGACTTGTTGAATAGATTCATATTTCTTGTTTTGTTTGTTTTTGATGAAATTGTGCTTTTCTCGTCGAGAAAAGGCGTTTAACGCGATAAAAAGGTTTAGTGCGTTATGAATACGGGCTAGCTTACCAAAAGTACAAATGTGAACTAAATAAGGCCGGGAGTCGTTTTTATTGCTTAAAACACGATTTCTCGACCAGAATATGCTTTTTCAAAAAAGCCATGTTCCCATGGCGAGAGACTCGTTTTCTGTGAGAAAATGCATTAAAAGGAGGGATTTCATGAGAAACACTATAAATACATATTGTACTTGTCTGAAAACGCACAGAACCTTGAAATAGAAGGTTTCTCACCAAAAAACACATTGGTGAAACCCCTATCTTAAGGCTCTGAGTGTTTGCATACATGTACAAACAGGCATGTTTAAACTTTAACGTTTTTAGTGAAATCATGTTTCTCTCGAGGAGAAAACGCGTTTAAAGCCATAAAAAGATCTCACTGTGTTTTGGCATTGACAAAGCTACCAACAAACCTAAAAAATGATCAGAACTGGAGAAATTACACATTGACATTGGGTGAAATCATGTAACTCTTAAGGACGTGTTGCAGACTTGTTGAATAGATTCATTTTTCTTGTTTTGTTTGTTTTTGATGAAATTGTGCTTTTCTCGTCGAGAAAGGGCGTTTAACGCGATAAAAAGGTTTAGTGCGTTATGAATACGGGCTAGCTTACCAAAAGTACAAATGTGAACTAAATAAGGCCGGGAGTCGTTTTTATTGCTTAAAACACGATTTCTCGACCAGAATATGCTTTTTCAAAAAAGCCATGTTCCCATGGCGAGAGACTCGTTTTCTGTGAGAAAATGCATTAAAAGGAGGGATTTCTTCAGAAACACTATAAATACATATTGTACTTGTCTGAAAACGCACAGAACCTTGAAATAGAAGGTTTCTCACCAAAAAACACATTGGTGAAACCCCTATCTTAAGGCTCTGAGTGTTTGCACACATGTACAAACAGGCATGTTTAAACTATAACGTTTTTAGTGAAATCATGTTTCTCTCGAGGAGAAAACGCGTTTAAAGCCATAAAAAGATCTCACTCTGTTTTGGCATTGACCAAGCTACCAACCACCTAAAAAATGATCAGAACTGGAGAAATTACACATTGACATTGGGTGAAATCATGTAACTCTTAAGGACGTGTTGCAGACTTGTTGAATAGATTCATTTTTCTTGTTTTGTTTGTTTTTGATGAAATGGTGCTTTTCTCGTCGAGAAAAGGCGTTTAACGCGATAAAAAGGTTTAGTGCGTTATGAATACGGGCTAGCTTACCAAAAGTACAAATGTGAACTAAATAAGGCCGGGAGTCGTTTTTATTGCTTAAAACACGATTTCTCGACCAGAATATGCTTTTTCAAAAAAGCCATGTTCCCATGGCGAGAGACTCGTTTTCTGTGAGAAAATGCATTAAAAGGAGGGATTTCATGAGAAACACTATAAATACATATTGTACTTGTCTGAAAACGCACAGAACCTTGAAATAGAAGGTTTCTCACCAAAAAACACATTGGTGAAACCCCTATCTTAAGGCTCTGAGTGTTTGCACACATGTACAACAGGCATGGTTAAACTATAACGTTTTTAGTGAAATCATGTTTCTCTCGAGGAGAAAACGCGTTTAAAGCCATAAAAAGATCTCACTGTGCTTTGGCATTGACAAAGCTACCAACAACCTAAAAAATGATCAGAACTGGAGAAATTACACATTTGACATTGGGTGAAATCATGTAACTCTTAAGGACGTGTTGCAGACTTGTTTGAATAGATTCATATTTCTTGTTTTGTTTGTTTTTGATGAAATTGTGCTTTTCTCGTCGAGAAAAGGCGTTTAACGCGATAAAAAGGTTTAGTGCGTTATGAATACGGGCTAGCTTAGCAAAAGTACAAATGTGAACTAAATAAGGCCGGGAGTCGTTTTTATTGCTTAAAACACGATTTCTCGACCAGAATATGCTTTTTCAAAAAAGCCATGTTCCCATGGCGAGAGACTCGTTTTCTGTGAGAAAATGCATTAAAAGGAGGGATTTCATGAGAAACACTATAAATACATATTGTACTTGTCTGAAAACGCACAGAACCTTGAAATAGAAGGTTTCTCACCAAAAAACACATTGGTGAAACCCCTATCTTAAGGCTCTGAGTGTTTGCATACATGTACAAACAGGCATGTTTAAACTATAACGTTTTTAGTGAAATCATGTTTCTCTCGAGGAGAAAACGCGTTTAAAGCCATAAAAAGATCTCACAGTGTTTTGGCATTGACAAAGCTACCAACAAACCTAAAAAATGATCAGAACTGGAGAAATTACACATTGACATTGGGTGAAATCATGTAACTCTTAAGGACGTGTTGCAGACTTGTTGAATAGATTCATTTTTCTTGTTTTGTTTGTTTTTGATGAAATTGTGCTTTTCTCGTCGAGAAAGGGCGTTTAACGCGATAAAAAGGTTTAGTGCGTTATGAATACGGGCTAGCTTACCAAAAGTACAAATGTGAACTAAATAAGGCCGGGAGTCGTTTTTATTGCTTAAAACACGATTTCTCGACCAGAATATGCTTTTTCAAAAAAGCCATGTTCCCATGGCGAGAGACTCGTTTTCTGTGAGAAAATGCATTAAAAGGAGGGATTTCATCAGAAACACTATAAATACATATTTTACTTGTCTGAAAACGCACAGAACCTTGAAATAGAAGGTTTCTCACCAAAAAACACATTGGTGAAACCCCTATCTTAAGGCTCTGAGTGTTTGCACACATGTACAAACAGGCATGTTTAAACTATAACGTTTTTAGTGAAATCATGTTTCTCTCGAGGAGAAAACGCGTTTAAAGCCATAAAAAGATCTCACTGTGTTTTGGCATTGACCAAGCTACCAACAACCTAAAAAATGATCAGAACTGGAGAAATTACACATTTGACATTGGGTGAAATCATGTAACTCTTAAGGACGTGTTGCAGACTTGTTGAATAGATTCATTTTTCTTGTTTTGTTTGTTTTTGATGAAATGGTGCTTTTCTCGTCGAGAAAAGGCGTTTAACGCGATAAAAAGGTTTAGTGCGTTATGAATACGGGCTAGCTTACCAAAAGTACAAATGTGAACTAAATAAGGCCGGGAGTCGTTTTTATTGCTTAAAACACGATTTCTCGACCAGAATATGCTTTTTCAAAAAAGCCATGTTCCCATGGCGAGAGACTCATTTTCTGTGAGAAAATGCATTAAAAGGAGGGATTTCATCAGAAACACTATAAATACATATTGTACTTGTCTGAAAACGCACAGAACCTTGAAATAGAAGGTTTCTCACCAAAAAACACATTGGTGAAACCCCTATCTTAAGGCTCTGAGTGTTTGCACACATGTACAACAGGCATGGTTAAACTATAACGTTTTTAGTGAAATCATGTTTCTCTCGAGGAGAAAACGCGTTTAAAGCCATAAAAAGATCTCACTGTGTTTTGGCATTGACAAAGCTACCAACAACCTAAAAAATGATCAGAACTGGAGAAATTACACATTTGACATTGGGTGAAATCATGTAACTCTTAAGGACGTGTTGCAGACTTGTTTGAATAGATTCATATTTCTTGTTTTGTTTGTTTTTGATGAAATTGTGCTTTTCTCGTCGAGAAAAGGCGTTTAACGCGATAAAAAGGTTTAGTGCGTTATGAATACGGGCTAGCTTAGCAAAAGTACAAATGTGAACTAAATAAGGCCGGGAGTCGTTTTTATTGCTTAAAACACGATTTCTCGACCAGAATATGCTTTTTCAAAAAAGCCATGTTCCCATGGCGAGAGACTCGTTTTCTGTGAGAAAATGCATTAAAAGGAGGGATTTCATGAGAAACACTATAAATACATATTGTACTTGTCTGAAAACGCACAGAACCTTGAAATAGAAGGTTTCTCACCAAAAAACACATTGGTGAAACCCCTATCTTAAGGCTCTGAGTGTTTGCATACATGTACAAACAGGCATGTTTAAACTATAACGTTTTTAGTGAAATCATGTTTCTCTCGAGGAGAAAACGCGTTTAAAGCCATAAAAAGATCTCACTGTGTTTTGGCATTGACAAAGCTACCAACAAACCTAAAAAATGATCAGAACTGGAGAAATTACACATTGACATTGGGTGAAATCATGTAACTCTTAAGGACGTGTTGCAGACTTGTTGAATAGATTCATTTTTCTTGTTTTGTTTGTTTTTGATGAAATTGTGCTTTTCTCGTCGAGAAAGGGCGTTTAACGCGATAAAAAGGTTTAGTGCGTTATGAATACGGGCTAGCTTACCAAAAGTACAAATGTGAACTAAATAAGGCCGGGAGTCGTTTTTATTGCTTAAAACACGATTTCTCGACCAGAATATGCTTTTTCAAAAAAGCCATGTTCCCATGGCGAGAGACTCGTTTTCTGTGAGAAAATGCATTAAAAGGAGGGATTTCATCAGAAACACTATAAATACATATTTTACTTGTCTGAAAACGCACAGAACCTTGAAATAGAAGGTTTCTCACCAAAAAACACATTGGTGAAACCCCTATCTTAAGGCTCTGAGTGTTTGCACACATGTACAAACAGGCATGTTTAAACTATAACGTTTTTAGTGAAATCATGTTTCTCTCGAGGAGAAAACGCGTTTAAAGCCATAAAAAGATCTCACTGTGTTTTGGCATTGACCAAGCTACCAACAACCTAAAAAATGATCAGAACTGGAGAAATTACACATTTGACATTGGGTGAAATCATGTAACTCTTAAGGACGTGTTGCAGACTTGTTGAATAGATTCATTTTTCTTGTTTTGTTTGTTTTTGATGAAATGGTGCTTTTCTCGTCGAGAAAAGGCGTTTAACGCGATAAAAAGGTTTAGTGCGTTATGAATACGGGCTAGCTTACCAAAAGTACAAATGTGAACTAAATAAGGCCGGGAGTCGTTTTTATTGCTTAAAACACGATTTCTCGACCAGAATATGCTTTTTCAAAAAAGCCATGTTCCCATGGCGAGAGACTCATTTTCTGTGAGAAAATGCATTAAAAGGAGGGATTTCATCAGAAACACTATAAATACATATTGTACTTGTCTGAAAACGCACAGAACCTTGAAATAGAAGGTTTCTCACCAAAAAACACATTGGTGAAACCCCTATCTTAAGGCTCTGAGTGTTTGCACACATGTACAACAGGCATGGTTAAACTATAACGTTTTTAGTGAAATCATGTTTCTCTCGAGGAGAAAACGCGTTTAAAGCCATAAAAAGATCTCACTGTGTTTTGGCATTGACAAAGCTACCAACAACCTAAAAAATGATCAGAACTGGAGAAATTACACATTTGACATTGGGTGAAATCATGTAACTCTTAAGGACGTGTTGCAGACTTGTTGAATAGATTCATATTTCTTGTTTTGTTTGTTTTTGATGAAATTGTGCTTTTCTCGTCGAGAAAAGGCGTTTAACGCGATAAAAAGGTTTAGTGCGTTATGAATACGGGCTAGCTTACCAAAAGTACAAATGTGAACTAAATAAGGCCGGGAGTCGTTTTTATTGCTTAAAACACGATTTCTCGACCAGAATATGCTTTTTCAAAAAAGCCATGTTCCCATGGCGAGAGACTCGTTTTCTGTGAGAAAATGCATTAAAAGGAGGGATTTCATGAGAAACACTATAAATACATATTGTACTTGTCTGAAAACGCACAGAACCTTGAAATAGAAGGTTTCTCACCAAAAAACACATTGGTGAAACCCCTATCTTAAGGCTCTGAGTGTTTGCATACATGTACAAACAGGCATGTTTAAACTATAACGTTTTTAGTGAAATCATGTTTCTCTCGAGGAGAAAACGCGTTTAAAGCCATAAAAAGATCTCACTGTGTTTTGGCATTGACAAAGCTACCAACAAACCTAAAAAATGATCAGAACTGGAGAAATTACACATTGACATTGGGTGAAATCATGTAACTCTTAAGGACGTGTTGCAGACTTGTTGAATAGATTCATTTTTCTTGTTTTGTTTGTTTTTGATGAAATTGTGCTTTTCTCGTCGAGAAAGGGCGTTTAACGCGATAAAAAGGTTTAGTGCGTTATGAATACGGGCTAGCTTACCAAAAGTACAAATGTGAACTAAATAAGGCCGGGAGTCGTTTTTATTGCTTAAAACACGATTTCTCGACCAGAATATGCTTTTTCAAAAAAGCCATGTTCCCATGGCGAGAGACTCGTTTTCTGTGAGAAAATGCATTAAAAGGAGGGATTTCATCAGAAACACTATAAATACATATTGTACTTGTCTGAAAACGCACAGAACCTTGAAATAGAAGGTTTCTCACCAAAAAACACATTGGTGAAACCCCTATCTTAAGGCTCTGAGTGTTTGCACACATGTACAAACAGGCATGTTTAAACTATAACGTTTTTAGTGAAATCATGTTTCTCTCGAGGAGAAAACGCGTTTAAAGCCATAAAAAGATCTCACTCTGTTTTGGCATTGACCAAGCTACCAACCACCTAAAAAATGATCAGAACTGGAGAAATTACACATTGACATTGGGTGAAATCATGTAACTCTTAAGGACGTGTTGCAGACTTGTTGAATAGATTCATTTTTCTTGTTTTGTTTGTTTTTGATGAAATGGTGCTTTTCTCGTCGAGAAAAGGCGTTTAACGCGATAAAAAGGTTTAGTGCGTTATGAATACGGGCTAGCTTACCAAAAGTACAAATGTGAACTAAATAAGGCCGGGAGTCGTTTTTATTGCTTAAAACACGATTTCTCGACCAGAATATGCTTTTTCAAAAAAGCCATGTTCCCATGGCGAGAGACTCGTTTTCTGTGAGAAAATGCATTAAAAGGAGGGATTTCATCAGAAACACTATAAATACATATTGTACTTGTCTGAAAACGCACAGAACCTTGAAATAGAAGGTTTCTCACCAAAAAACACATTGGTGAAACCCCTATCTTAAGGCTCTGAGTGTTTGCACACATGTACAACAGGCATGGTTAAACTATAACGTTTTTAGTGAAATCATGTTTCTCTCGAGGAGAAAACGCGTTTAAAGCCATAAAAAGATCTCACTGTGTTTTGGCATTGACCAAGCTACCAACAACCTAAAAAATGATCAGAACTGGAGAAATTACACATTTGACATTGGGTGAAATCATGTAACTCTTAAGGACGTGTTGCAGACTTGTTGAATAGATTCATTTTTCTTGTTTTGTTTGTTTTTGATGAAATGGTGCTTTTCTCGTCGAGAAAAGGCGTTTAACGCGATAAAAAGGTTTAGTGCGTTATGAATACGGGCTAGCTTACCAAAAGTACAAATGTGAACTAAATAAGGCCGGCAGTCGTTTTTATTGCTTAAAACACGATATCTCGACCAGAATATGCTTTTTCAAAAAAGCCATGTTCCCATGGCGAGAGACTCGTTTTCTGTGAGAAAATGCATTAAAAGGAGGGATTTCATCAGAAACACTATAAATACATATTGTACTTGTCTGAAAACGCACAGAACCTTGAAATAGAAGGTTTCTCACCAAAAAACACATTGGTGAAACCCCTATCTTAAGGCTCTGAGTGTTTGCACACATGTACAACAGGCATGGTTAAACTATAACGTTTTTAGTGAAATCATGTTTCTCTCGAGGAGAAAACGCGTTTAAAGCCATAAAAAGATCTCACTGTGTTTTGGCATTGACAAAGCTACCAACAACCTAAAAAATGATCAGAACTGGAGAAATTACACATTTGACATTGGGTGAAATCATGTAACTCTTAAGGACGTGTTGCAGACTTGTTGAATACATTCATTTTTCTTGTTTTGTTTGTTTTTGATGAAATTGTGCTTTTCTCGTCGAGAAAAGGCGTTTAACGCGATAAAAAGGTTTAGTGCGTTATGAATACGGGCTAGCTTACCAAAAGTACAAATGTGAACTAAATAAGGCCGGGAGTCGTTTTTATTGCTTAAAACACGATTTCTCGACCAGAATATGCTTTTTCAAAAAAGCCATGTTCCCATGGCGAGAGACTCGTTTTCTGTGAGAAAATGCATTAAAAGGAGGGATTTCATGAGAAACACTATAAATACATATTGTACTTGTCTGAAAACGCACAGAACCTTGAAATAGAAGGTTTCTCACCAAAAAACACATTGGTGAAACCCCTATCTTAAGGCTCTGAGTGTTTGCATACATGTACAAACAGGCATGTTTAAACTATAACGTTTTTAGTGAAATCATGTTTCTCTCGAGGAGAAAACGCGTTTAAAGCCGTAAAAAGATCTCACTGTGTTTTGGCATTGACAAAGCTACCAACAAACCTAAAAAATGATCAGAACTGGAGAAATTACACATTGACATTGGGTGAAATCATGTAACTCTTAAGGACGTGTTGCAGACTTGTTGAGTAGATTCATTTTTCTTGTTTTGTTTGTTTTTGATGAAATTGTGCTTTTCTCGTCGAGAAAGGGCGTTTAACGCGATAAAAAGGTTTAGTGCGTTATGAATACGGGCTAGCTTACCAAAAGTACAAATGTGAACTAAATAAGGCCGGGAGTCGTTTTTATTGCTTAAAACACGATTTCTCGACCAGAATATGCTTTTTCAAAAAAGCCATGTTCCCATGGCGAGAGACTCGTTTTCTGTGAGAAAATGCATTAAAAGGAGGGATTTCATGAGAAACACTATAAATACATATTGTACTTGTCTGAAAACGCACAGAACCTTGAAATAGAAGGTTTCTCACCAAAAAACACATTGGTGAAACCCCTATCTTAAGGCTCTGAGTGTTTGCACACATGTACAAACAGGCATGTTTAAACTATAACGTTTTTAGTGAAATCATGTTTCTCTCGAGGAGAAAACGCGTTTAAAGCCATAAAAAGATCTCACTGTGTTTTGGCATTGACCAAGCTACCAGCAAACCTAAAAAATGATCAGAACTGGAGAAATTACACATTGACATTGGGTGAAATCATGTAACTCTTAAGGACGTGTTGCAGACTTGTTGAATAGATTCATTTTTCTTGTTTTGTTTGTTTTTGATGAAATTGTGCTTTTCTCGTCGAGAAAAGGCGTTTAACGCGATAAAAAGGTTTAGTGCGTTATGAATACGGGCTAGCTTACCAAAAGTACAAATGTGAACTAAATAAGGCCGGGAGTCGTTTTTATTGCTTAAAACACGATTTCTCGACCAGAATATGCTTTTTCAAAAAAGCCATGTTCCCATGGCGAGAGACTCGTTTTCTGTGAGAAAATGCATTAAAAGGAGGGATTTCATGAGAAACACTATAAATACATATTGTACTTGTCTGAAAACGCACAGAACCTTGAAATAGAAGGTTTCTCACCAAAAAACACATTGGTGAAACCCCTATCTTAAGGCTCTGAGTGTTTGCACACATGTACAAAAGGCATGGTTAAACTATAACGTTTTTAGTGAAATCATGTTTCTCTCGAGGAGAAAACGCGTTTAAAGCTATAAAAAGATCTCACTGTGTTTTGGCATTGACAAAGCTACCAACAACCTAAAAAATGATCAGAACTGGAGAAATTACACATTGACATTGGGTGAAATCATGTAACTCTTAAGGACGTGTTGCAGACTTGTTGAATAGATTCATTTTTCTTGTTTTGTTTGTTTTTGATGAAATGGTGCTTTTCTCGTCGAGAAAAGGCGTTTAACGCGATAAAAAGGTTTAGTGCGTTATGAATACGGGCTAGCTTACCAAAAGTACAAATGTGAACTAAATAAGGCCGGGAGTCGTTTTTATTGCTTAAAACACGATTTCTCGACCAGAATATGCTTTTTCAAAAAAGCCATGTTCCCATGGCGAGAGACTCGTTTTCTGTGAGAAAATGCATTAAAAGGAGGGATTTCATCAGAAACACTATAAATACATATTGTACTTGTCTGAAAACGCACAGAACCTTGAAATAGAAGGTTTCTCACCAAAAAACACATTGGTGAAACCCCTATCTTAAGGCTCTGAGTGTTTGCACACATGTACAACAGGCATGGTTAAACTATAACGTTTTTAGTGAAATCATGTTTCTCTCGAGGAGAAAACGCGTTTAAAGCCATAAAAAGATCTCACTGTGTTTTGGCATTGACCAAGCTACCAACAACCTAAAAAATGATCAGAACTGGAGAAATTACACATTTGACATTGGGTGAAATCATGTAACTCTTAAGGACGTGTTGCAGACTTGTTGAATAGATTCATTTTTCTTGTTTTGTTTGTTTTTGATGAAATGGTGCTTTTCTCGTCGAGAAAAGGCGTTTAACGCGATAAAAAGGTTTAGTGCGTTATGAATACGGGCTAGCTTACCAAAAGTACAAATGTGAACTAAATAAGGCCGGGAGTCGTTTTTATTGCTTAAAACACGATTTCTCGACCAGAATATGCTTTTTCAAAAAAGCCATGTTCCCATGGCGAGAGACTCATTTTCTGTGAGAAAATGCATTAAAAGGAGGGATTTCATCAGAAACACTATAAATACATATTGTACTTGTCTGAAAACGCACAGAACCTTGAAATAGAAGGTTTCTCACCAAAAAACACATTGGTGAAACCCCTATCTTAAGGCTCTGAGTGTTTGCACACATGTACAACAGGCATGGTTAAACTATAACGTTTTTAGTGAAATCATGTTTCTCTCGAGGAGAAAACGCGTTTAAAGCCATAAAAAGATCTCACTGTGCTTTGGCATTGACAAAGCTACCAACAACCTAAAAAATGATCAGAACTGGAGAAATTACACATTTGACATTGGGTGAAATCATGTAACTCTTAAGGACGTGTTGCAGACTTGTTGAATAGATTCATATTTCTTGTTTTGTTTGTTTTTGATGAAATTGTGCTTTTCTCGTCGAGAAAAGGCGTTTAACGCGATAAAAAGGTTTAGTGCGTTATGAATACGGGCTAGCTTAGCAAAAGTACAAATGTGAACTAAATAAGGCCGGGAGTCGTTTTTATTGCTTAAAACACGATTTCTCGACCAGAATATGCTTTTTCAAAAAAGCCATGTTCCCATGGCGAGAGACTCGTTTTCTGTGAGAAAATGCATTAAAAGGAGGGATTTCATGAGAAACACTATAAATACATATTGTACTTGTCTGAAAACGCACAGAACCTTGAAATAGAAGGTTTCTCACCAAAAAACACATTGGTGAAACCCCTATCTTAAGGCTCTGAGTGTTTGCATACATGTACAAACAGGCATGTTTAAACTATAACGTTTTTAGTGAAATCATGTTTCTCTCGAGGAGAAAACGCGTTTAAAGCCATAAAAAGATCTCACTGTGTTTTGGCATTGACAAAGCTACCAACAAACCTAAAAAATGATCAGAACTGGAGAAATTACACATTGACATTGGGTGAAATCATGTAACTCTTAAGGACGTGTTGCAGACTTGTTGAATAGATTCATTTTTCTTGTTTTGTTTGTTTTTGATGAAATTGTGCTTTTCTCGTCGAGAAAGGGCGTTTAACGCGATAAAAAGGTTTAGTGCGTTATGAATACGGGCTAGCTTACCAAAAGTACAAATGTGAACTAAATAAGGCCGGGAGTCGTTTTTATTGCTTAAAACACGATTTCTCGACCAGAATATGCTTTTTCAAAAAAGCCATGTTCCCATGGCGAGAGACTCGTTTTCTGTGAGAAAATGCATTAAAAGGAGGGATTTCATCAGAAACACTATAAATACATATTGTACTTGTCTGAAAACGCACAGAACCTTGAAATAGAAGGTTTCTCACCAAAAAACACATTGGTGAAACCCCTATCTTAAGGCTCTGAGTGTTTGCACACATGTACAAACAGGCATGTTTAAACTATAACGTTTTTAGTGAAATCATGTTTCTCTCGAGGAGAAAACGCGTTTAAAGCCATAAAAAGATCTCACTGTGTTTTGGCATTGACCAAGCTACCAACAACCTAAAAAATGATCAGAACTGGAGAAATTACACATTTGACATTGGGTGAAATCATGTAACTCTTAAGGACGTGTTGCAGACTTGTTGAATAGATTCATTTTTCTTGTTTTGTTTGTTTTTGATGAAATGGTGCTTTTCTCGTCGAGAAAAGGCGTTTAACGCGATAAAAAGGTTTAGTGCGTTATGAATACGGGCTAGCTTACCAAAAGTACAAATGTGAACTAAATAAGGCCGGGAGTCGTTTTTATTGCTTAAAACACGATTTCTCGACCAGAATATGCTTTTTCAAAAAAGCCATGTTCCCATGGCGAGAGACTCATTTTCTGTGAGAAAATGCATTAAAAGGAGGGATTTCATCAGAAACACTATAAATACATATTGTACTTGTCTGAAAACGCACAGAACCTTGAAATAGAAGGTTTCTCACCAAAAAACACATTGGTGAAACCCCTATCTTAAGGCTCTGAGTGTTTGCACACATGTACAACAGGCATGGTTAAACTATAACGTTTTTAGTGAAATCATGTTTCTCTCGAGGAGAAAACGCGTTTAAAGCCATAAAAAGATCTCACTGTGTTTTGGCATTGACAAAGCTACCAACAACCTAAAAAATGATCAGAACTGGAGAAATTACACATTTGACATTGGGTGAAATCATGTAACTCTTAAGGACGTGTTGCAGACTTGTTGAATAGATTCATATTTCTTGTTTTGTTTGTTTTTGATGAAATTGTGCTTTTCTCGTCGAGAAAAGGCGTTTAACGCGATAAAAAGGTTTAGTGCGTTATGAATACGGGCTAGCTTACCAAAAGTACAAATGTGAACTAAATAAGGCCGGGAGTCGTTTTTATTGCTTAAAACACGATTTCTCGACCAGAATATGCTTTTTCAAAAAAGCCATGTTCCCATGGCGAGAGACTCGTTTTCTGTGAGAAAATGCATTAAAAGGAGGGATTTCATGAGAAACACTATAAATACATATTGTACTTGTCTGAAAACGCACAGAACCTTGAAATAGAAGGTTTCTCACCAAAAAACACATTGGTGAAACCCCTATCTTAAGGCTCTGAGTGTTTGCATACATGTACAAACAGGCATGTTTAAACTATAACGTTTTTAGTGAAATCATGTTTCTCTCGAGGAGAAAACGCGTTTAAAGCCATAAAAAGATCTCACTGTGTTTTGGCATTGACAAAGCTACCAACAAACCTAAAAAATGATCAGAACTGGAGAAATTACACATTGACATTGGGTGAAATCATGTAACTCTTAAGGACGTGTTGCAGACTTGTTGAATAGATTCATTTTTCTTGTTTTGTTTGTTTTTGATGAAATTGTGCTTTTCTCGTCGAGAAAGGGCGTTTAACGCGATAAAAAGGTTTAGTGCGTTATGAATACGGGCTAGCTTACCAAAAGTACAAATGTGAACTAAATAAGGCCGGGAGTCGTTTTTATTGCTTAAAACACGATTTCTCGACCAGAATATGCTTTTTCAAAAAAGCCATGTTCCCATGGCGAGAGACTCGTTTTCTGTGAGAAAATGCATTAAAAGGAGGGATTTCATCAGAAACACTATAAATACATATTGTACTTGTCTGAAAACGCACAGAACCTTGAAATAGAAGGTTTCTCACCAAAAAACACATTGGTGAAACCCCTATCTTAAGGCTCTGAGTGTTTGCACACATGTACAAACAGGCATGTTTAAACTATAACGTTTTTAGTGAAATCATGTTTCTCTCGAGGAGAAAACGCGTTTAAAGCCATAAAAAGATCTCACTCTGTTTTGGCATTGACCAAGCTACCAACCACCTAAAAAATGATCAGAACTGGAGAAATTACACATTGACATTGGGTGAAATCATGTAACTCTTAAGGACGTGTTGCAGACTTGTTGAATAGATTCATTTTTCTTGTTTTGTTTGTTTTTGATGAAATGGTGCTTTTCTCGTCGAGAAAAGGCGTTTAACGCGATAAAAAGGTTTAGTGCGTTATGAATACGGGCTAGCTTACCAAAAGTACAAATGTGAACTAAATAAGGCCGGGAGTCGTTTTTATTGCTTAAAACACGATTTCTCGACCAGAATATGCTTTTTCAAAAAAGCCATGTTCCCATGGCGAGAGACTCGTTTTCTGTGAGAAAATGCATTAAAAGGAGGGATTTCATCAGAAACACTATAAATACATATTGTACTTGTCTGAAAACGCACAGAACCTTGAAATAGAAGGTTTCTCACCAAAAAACACATTGGTGAAACCCCTATCTTAAGGCTCTGAGTGTTTGCACACATGTACAACAGGCATGGTTAAACTATAACGTTTTTAGTGAAATCATGTTTCTCTCGAGGAGAAAACGCGTTTAAAGCCATAAAAAGATCTCACTGTGTTTTGGCATTGACCAAGCTACCAACAACCTAAAAAATGATCAGAACTGGAGAAATTACACATTTGACATTGGGTGAAATCATGTAACTCTTAAGGACGTGTTGCAGACTTGTTGAATAGATTCATTTTTCTTGTTTTGTTTGTTTTTGATGAAATGGTGCTTTTCTCGTCGAGAAAAGGCGTTTAACGCGATAAAAAGGTTTAGTGCGTTATGAATACGGGCTAGCTTACCAAAAGTACAAATGTGAACTAAATAAGGCCGGCAGTCGTTTTTATTGCTTAAAACACGATATCTCGACCAGAATATGCTTTTTCAAAAAAGCCATGTTCCCATGGCGAGAGACTCGTTTTCTGTGAGAAAATGCATTAAAAGGAGGGATTTCATCAGAAACACTATAAATACATATTGTACTTGTCTGAAAACGCACAGAACCTTGAAATAGAAGGTTTCTCACCAAAAAACACATTGGTGAAACCCCTATCTTAAGGCTCTGAGTGTTTGCACACATGTACAACAGGCATGGTTAAACTATAACGTTTTTAGTGAAATCATGTTTCTCTCGAGGAGAAAACGCGTTTAAAGCCATAAAAAGATCTCACTGTGTTTTGGCATTGACAAAGCTACCAACAACCTAAAAAATGATCAGAACTGGAGAAATTACACATTTGACATTGGGTGAAATCATGTAACTCTTAAGGACGTGTTGCAGACTTGTTGAATACATTCATTTTTCTTGTTTTGTTTGTTTTTGATGAAATTGTGCTTTTCTCGTCGAGAAAAGGCGTTTAACGCGATAAAAAGGTTTAGTGCGTTATGAATACGGGCTAGCTTACCAAAAGTACAAATGTGAACTAAATAAGGCCGGGAGTCGTTTTTATTGCTTAAAACACGATTTCTCGACCAGAATATGCTTTTTCAAAAAAGCCATGTTCCCATGGCGAGAGACTCGTTTTCTGTGAGAAAATGCATTAAAAGGAGGGATTTCATGAGAAACACTATAAATACATATTGTACTTGTCTGAAAACGCACAGAACCTTGAAATAGAAGGTTTCTCACCAAAAAACACATTGGTGAAACCCCTATCTTAAGGCTCTGAGTGTTTGCATACATGTACAAACAGGCATGTTTAAACTATAACGTTTTTAGTGAAATCATGTTTCTCTCGAGGAGAAAACGCGTTTAAAGCCATAAAAAGATCTCACTGTGTTTTGGCATTGACAAAGCTACCAACAAACCTAAAAAATGATCAGAACTGGAGAAATTACACATTGACATTGGGTGAAATCATGTAACTCTTAAGGACGTGTTGCAGACTTGTTGAATAGATTCATTTTTCTTGTTTTGTTTGTTTTTGATGAAATTGTGCTTTTCTCGTCGAGAAAGGGCGTTTAACGCGATAAAAAGGTTTAGTGCGTTATGAATACGGGCTAGCTTACCAAAAGTACAAATGTGAACTAAATAAGGCCGGGAGTCGTTTTTATTGCTTAAAACACGATTTCTCGACCAGAATATGCTTTTTCAAAAAAGCCATGTTCCCATGGCGAGAGACTCGTTTTCTGTGAGAAAATGCATTAGAAGGAGGGATTTCATGAGAAACACTATAAATACATATTGTACTTGTCTGAAAACGCACAGAACCTTGAAATAGAAGGTTTCTCACCAAAAAACACATTGGTGAAACCCCTATCTTAAGGCTCTGAGTGTTTGCACACATGTACAAACAGGCATGTTTAAACTATAACGTTTTTAGTGAAATCATGTTTCTCTCGAGGAGAAAACGCGTTTAAAGCCATAAAAAGATCTCACTGTGTTTTGGCATTGACCAAGCTACCAGCAAACCTAAAAAATGATCAGAACTGGAGAAATTACACATTGACATTGGGTGAAATCATGTAACTCTTAAGGACGTGTTGCAGACTTGTTGAATAGATTCATTTTTCTTGTTTTGTTTGTTTTTGATGAAATTGTGCTTTTCTCGTCGAGAAAAGGCGTTTAACGCGATAAAAAGGTTTAGTGCGTTATGAATACGGGCTAGCTTACCAAAAGTACAAATGTGAACTAAATAAGGCCGGGAGTCGTTTTTATTGCTTAAAACACGATTTCTCGACCAGAATATGCTTTTTCAAAAAAGCCATGTTCCCATGGCGAGAGACTCGTTTTCTGTGAGAAAATGCATTAAAAGGAGGGATTTCATGAGAAACACTATAAATACATATTGTACTTGTCTGAAAACGCACAGAACCTTGAAATAGAAGGTTTCTCACCAAAAAACACATTGGTGAAACGCCTATCTTAAGGCTCTGAGTGTTTGCACACATGTACAACAGGCATGGTTAAACTATAACGTTTTTAGTGAAATCATATTTCTCTCGAGGAGAAAACGCGTTTAAAGCCATAAAAAGATCTCACTGTGTTTTGGCATTGACCAAGCTACCAACCACCTAAAAAATGATCAGAACTGGAGAAATTACACATTGACATTGGGTGAAATCATGTAACTCTTAAGGACGTGTTGCAGACTTGTTGAATAGATTCATTTTTCTTGTTTTGTTTGTTTTTGATGAAATGGTGCTTTTCTCGTCGAGAAAAGGCGTTTAACGCGATAAAAAGGTTTAGTGCGTTATGAATACGGGCTAGCTTACCAAAAGTACAAATGTGAACTAAATAAGGCCGGGAGTCGTTTTTATTGCTTAAAACACGATTTCTCGACCAGAATATGCTTTTTCAAAAAAGCCATGTTCCCATGGCGAGAGACTCGTTTTCTGTGAGAAAATGCATTAAAAGGAGGGATTTCATGAGAAACACTATAAATACATATTGTACTTGTCTGAAAACGCACAGAACCTTGAAATAGAAGGTTTCTCACCAAAAAACACATTGGTGAAACCCCTATCTTAAGGCTCTGAGTGTTTGCACACATGTACAAACAGGCATGTTTAAACTATAACGTTTTTAGTGAAATCATGTTTCTCTCGAGGAGAAAACGCGTTTAAAGCCATAAAAAGATCTCACTGTGTTTTGGCATTGACCAAGCTACCAGCAAACCTAAAAAATGATCAGAACTGGAGAAATTACACATTGACATTGGGTGAAATCATGTAACTCTTAAGGACGTGTTGCAGACTTGTTGAATAGATTCATTTTTCTTGTTTTGTTTGTTTTTGATGAAATTGTGCTTTTCTCGTCGAGAAAAGGCGTTTAACGCGATAAAAAGGTTTAGTGCGTTATGAATACGGGCTAGCTTACCAAAAGTACAAATGTGAACTAAATAAGGCCGGGAGTCGTTTTTATTGCTTAAAACACGATTTCTCGACCAGAATATGCTTTTTCAAAAAAGCCATGTTCCCATGGCGAGAGACTCGTTTTCTGTGAGAAAATGCATTAAAAGGAGGGATTTCATCAGAAACACTATAAATACATATTGTACTTGTCTGAAAACGCACAGAACCTTGAAATAGAAGGTTTCTCACCAAAAAACACATTGGTAAAACCCCTATCTTAAGGCTCTGAGTGTTTGCACACATGTACAACAGGCATGGTTAAACTATAACGTTTTTAGTGAAATCATGTTTCTCTCGAGGAGAAAACGCGTTTAAAGCCATAAAAAGATCTCACTGTGTTTTGGCATTGACCAAGCTACCAACCACCTAAAAAATGATCAGAACTGGAGAAATTACACATTGACATTGGGTGAAATCATGTAACTCTTAAGGACGTGTTGCAGACTTGTTGAATACATTCATTTTTCTTGTTTTGTTTGTTTTTGATGAAATTGTGCTTTTCTCGTCGAGAAAAGGCGTTTAACGCGATAAAAAGGTTTAGTGCGTTATGAATACGGGCTAGCTTACCAAAAGTACAAATGTGAACTAAATAAGGCCGGGAGTCGTTTTTATTGCTTAAAACACGATTTCTCGACCAGAATATGCTTTTTCAAAAAAGCCATGTTCCCATGGCGAGAGACTCGTTTTCTGTGAGAAAATGCATTAAAAGGAGGGATTTCATGAGAAACACTATAAATACATATTGTACTTGTCTGAAAACGCACAGAACCTTGAAATAGAAGGTTTCTCACCAAAAAACACATTGGTGAAACCCCTATCTTAAGGCTCTGAGTGTTTGCACACATGTACAAACAGGCATGTTTAAACTATAACGTTTTTAGTGAAATCATGTTTCTCTCGAGGAGAAAACGCGTTTAAAGCCATAAAAAGATCTCACTGTGTTTTGGCATTGACCAAGCTACCAACAAACCTAAAAAATGATCAGAACTGGAGAAATTACACATTGACATTGGGTGAAATCATGTAACTCTTAAGGACGTGTTGCAGACTTGTTGAATAGATTCATTTTTCTTGTTTTGTTTGTTTTTGATGAAATTGTGCTTTTCTCGTCGAGAAAAGGCGTTTAACGCGATAAAAAGGTTTAGTGCGTTATGAATACGGGCTAGCTTACCAAAAGTACAAATGTGAACTAAATAAGGCCGGGAGTCGTTTTTATTGCTTAAAACACGATTTCTCGACCAGAATATGCTTTTTCAAAAAAGCCATGTTCCCATGGCGAGAGACTCGTTTTCTGTGAGAAAATGCATTAAAAGGAGGGATTTCATGAGAAACACTATAAATACATATTGTACTTGTCTGAAAACGCACAGAACCTTGAAATAGAAGGTTTCTCACCAAAAAACACATTGGTAAAACCCCTATCTTAAGGCTCTGAGTATTTGCACACATGTACAACAGGCATGTTTAAACTATAACGTTTTTAGTGAAATCATGTTTCTCTCGAGGAGAAAACGCGTTTAAAGCCATAAAAAGATCTCACTGTGTTTTGGCATTGACCAAGCTACCAACCACCTAAAAAATGATCAGAACTGGAGAAATTACACATTGACATTGGGTGAAATCATGTAACTCTTAAGGACGTGTTGCAGACTTGTTGAATACATTCATTTTTCTTGTTTTGTTTGTTTTTGATGAAATTGTGCTTTTCTCGTCGAGAAAAGGCGTTTAACGCGATAAAAAGGTTTAGTGCGTTATGAATACGGGCTAGCTTACCAAAAGTACAAATGTGAACTAAATAAGGCCGGGAGTCGTTTTTATTGCTTAAAACACGATTTCTCGACCAGAATATGCTTTTTCAAAAAAGCCATGTTCCCATGGCGAGAGACTCGTTTTCTGTGAGAAAATGCATTAAAAGGAGGGATTTCATGAGAAACACTATAAATACATATTGTACTTGTCTGAAAACGCACAGAACCTTGAAATAGAAGGTTTCTCACCAAAAAACACATTGGTGAAACCCCTATCTTAAGGCTCTGAGTGTTTGCACACATGTACAAACAGGAATGTTTAAACTATAACGTTTTTAGTGAAATCATGTTTCTCTCGAGGAGAAAACGCGTTTAAAGCCATAAAAAGATCTCACTGTGTTTTGGCATTGACCAAGCTACCAACAAACCTAAAAAATGATCAGAACTGGAGAAATTACACATTGACATTGGGTGAAATCATGTAACTCTTAAGGACGTGTTGCAGACTTGTTGAATAGATTCATTTTTCTTGTTTTGTTTGTTTTTGATGAAATTGTGCTTTTCTCGTCGAGAAAAGGCGTTTAACGCAATAAAAAGGTTTAGTGCGTTATGAATACGGGCTAGCTTACCAAAAGTACAAATGTGAACTAAATAAGGCCGGGAGTCGTTTTTATTGCTTAAAACACGATTTCTCGACCAGAATATGCTTTTTCAACAAAGCCATGTTCCCATGGCGAGAGACTCGTTTTCTGTGAGAAAATGCATTAAAAGGAGGGATTTCATCAGAAACACTATAAATACATATTGTACTTGTCTGAAAACGCACAGAACCTTGAAATAGAAGGTTTCTCACCAAAAAACACATTGGTAAAACCCCTATCTTAAGGCTCTGAGTGTTTGCACACATGTACAACAGGCATGGTTAAACTATAACGTTTTTAGTGAAATCATGTTTCTCTCGAGGAGAAAACGCGTTTAAAGCCATAAAAAGATCTCACTGTGTTTTGGCATTGACCAAGCTACCAACCACCTAAAAAATGATCAGAACTGGAGAAATTACACATTGACATTGGGTGAAATCATGTAACTCTTAAGGACGTGTTGCAGACTTGTTGAATACATTCATTTTTCTTGTTTTGTTTGTTTTTGATGAAATTGTGCTTTTCTCGTCGAGAAAAGGCGTTTAACGCGATAAAAAGGTTTAGTGCGTTATGAATACGGGCTAGCTTACCAAAAGTACAAATGTGAACTAAATAAGGCCGGGAGTCGTTTTTATTGCTTAAAACACGATTTCTCGACCAGAATATGCTTTTTCAAAAAAGCCATGTTCCCATGGCGAGAGACTCGTTTTCTGTGAGAAAATGCATTAAAAGGAGGGATTTCATCAGAAACACTATAAATACATATTGTACTTGTCTGAAAACGCACAGAACCTTGAAATAGAAGGTTTCTCACCAAAAAACACATTGGTGAAACCCCTATCTTAAGGCTCTGAGTGTTTGCACACATGTACAAACAGGCATGTTTAAACTATAACGTTTTTAGTGAAATCATGTTTCTCTCGAGGAGAAAACGCGTTTAAAGCCATAAAAAGATCTCACTGTGTTTTGGCATTGACCAAGCTACCAACAAACCTAAAAAATGATCAGAACTGGAGAAATTACACATTGACATTGGGTGAAATCATGTAACTCTTAAGGACGTGTTGCAGACTTGTTGAATAGATTCATTTTTCTTGTTTTGTTTGTTTTTGATGAAATTGTGCTTATCTCGTCGAGAAAAGGCGTTTAACGCGATAAAAAGGTTTAGTGCGTTATGAATACGGGCTAGCTTACCAAAAGTACAAATGTGAACTAAATAAGGCCGGGAGTCGTTTTTATTGCTTAAAACACGATTTCTCGACCAGAATATGCTTTTTCAAAAAAGCCATGTTCCCATGGCGAGAGACTCGTTTTCTGTGAGAAAATGCATTAAAAGGAGGGATTTCATGAGAAACACTATAAATACATATTGTACTTGTCTGAAAACGCACAGAACCTTGAAATAGAAGGTTTCTCACCAAAAAACACATTGGTAAAACCCCTATCTTAAGGCTCTGAGTATTTGCACACATGTACAACAGGCATGTTTAAACTATAACGTTTTTAGTGAAATCATGTTTCTCTCGAGGAGAAAACGCGTTTAAAGCCATAAAAAGATCTCACTGTGTTTTGGCATTGACCAAGCTACCAACCACCTAAAAAATGATCAGAACTGGAGAAATTACACATTGACATTGGGTGAAATCATGTAACTCTTAAGGACGTGTTGCAGACTTGTTGAATACATTCATTTTTCTTGTTTTGTTTGTTTTTGATGAAATTGTGCTTTTCTCGTCGAGAAAAGGCGTTTAACGCGATAAAAAGGTTTAGTGCGTTATGAATACGGGCTAGCTTACCAAAAGTACAAATGTGAACTAAATAAGGCCGGGAGTCGTTTTTATTGCTTAAAACACGATTTCTCGACCAGAATATGCTTTTTCAAAAAAGCCATGTTCCCATGGCGAGAGACTCGTTTTCTGTGAGAAAATGCATTAAAAGGAGGGATTTCATGAGAAACACTATAAATACATATTGTACTTGTCTGAAAACGCACAGAACCTTGAAATAGAAGGTTTCTCACCAAAAAACACATTGGTGAAACCCCTATCTTAAGGCTCTGAGTGTTTGCACACATGTACAAACAGGCATGTTTAAACTATAACGTTTTTAGTGAAATCATGTTTCTCTCGAGGAGAAAACGCGTTTAAAGCCATAAAAAGATCTCACTGTGTTTTGGCATTGACCAAGCTACCAACAAACCTAAAAAATGATCAGAACTGGAGAAATTACACATTGACATTGGGTGAAATCATGTAACTCTTAAGGACGTGTTGCAGACTTGTTGAATAGATTCATTTTTCTTGTTTTGTTTGTTTTTGATGAAATTGTGCTTTTCTCGTCGAGAAAAGGCGTTTAACGCGATAAAAAGGTTTAGTGCGTTATGAATACGGGCTAGCTTACCAAAAGTACAAATGTGAACTAAATAAGGCCGGGAGTCGTTTTTATTGCTTAAAACACGATTTCTCGACCAGAATATGCTTTTTCAAAAAAGCCATGTTCCCATGGCGAGAGACTCGTTTTCTGTGAGAAAATGCATTAAAAGGAGGGATTTCATGAGAAACACTATAAATACATATTGTACTTGTCTGAAAACGCACAGAACCTTGAAATAGAAGGTTTCTCACCAAAAAACACATTGGTGAAACCCCTATCTTAAGGCTCTGAGTGTTTGCACACATGTACAAACAGGCATGTTTAAACTATAACGTTTTTAGTGAAATCATGTTTCTCTCGAGGAGAAAACGCGTTTAAAGCCATAAAAAGATCTCACTGTGTTTTGGCATTGACCAAGCTACCAACAAACCTAAAAAATGATCAGAACTGGAGAAATTACACATTGACATTGGGTGAAATCATGTAACTCTTAAGGACGTGTTGCAGACTTGTTGAATAGATTCATTTTTCTTGTTTTGTTTGTTTTTGATGAAATTGTGCTTATCTCGTCGAGAAAAGGCGTTTAACGCGATAAAAAGGTTTAGTGCGTTATGAATACGGGCTAGCTTACCAAAAGTACAAATGTGAACTAAATAAGGCCGGGAGTCGTTTTTATTGCTTAAAACACGATTTCTCGACCAGAATATGCTTTTTCAAAAAAGCCATGTTCCCATGGCGAGAGACTCGTTTTCTGTGAGAAAATGCATTAAAAGGAGGGATTTCATGAGAAACACTATAAATACATATTGTACTTGTCTGAAAACGCACAGAACCTTGAAATAGAAGGTTTCTCACCAAAAAACACATTGGTAAAACCCCTATCTTAAGGCTCTGAGTATTTGCACACATGTACAACAGGCATGTTTAAACTATAACGTTTTTAGTGAAATCATGTTTCTCTCGAGGAGAAAACGCGTTTAAAGCCATAAAAAGATCTCACTGTGTTTTGGCATTGACCAAGCTACCAACCACCTAAAAAATGATCAGAACTGGAGAAATTACACATTGACATTGGGTGAAATCATGTAACTCTTAAGGACGTGTTGCAGACTTGTTGAATACATTCATTTTTCTTGTTTTGT
Organism: Lampris incognitus; assembly: GCF_029633865.1. Classification (NCBI taxonomy): domain Eukaryota; kingdom Metazoa; phylum Chordata; class Actinopteri; order Lampriformes; family Lampridae; genus Lampris; species Lampris incognitus. The sequence continues at coordinate 438,214 of NW_026611584.1, read as the reverse complement.
TTGTTTTTGATGAAATTGTGCTTTTCTCGTCGAGAAAAGGCGTTTAACGCGATAAAAAGGTTTAGTGCGTTATGAATACGGGCTAGCTTACCAAAAGTACAAATGTGAACTAAATAAGGCCGGGAGTCGTTTTTATTGCTTAAAACACGATTTCTCGACCAGAATATGCTTTTTCAAAAAAGCCATGTTCCCATGGCGAGAGACTCGTTTTCTGTGAGAAAATGCATTAAAAGGAGGGATTTCATGAGAAACACTATAAATACATATTGTACTTGTCTGAAAACGCACAGAACCTTGAAATAGAAGGTTTCTCACCAAAAAACACATTGGTGAAACCCCTATCTTAAGGCTCTGAGTGTTTGCACACATGTACAAACAGGCATGTTTAAACTATAACGTTTTTAGTGAAATCATGTTTCTCTCGAGGAGAAAACGCGTTTAAAGCCATAAAAAGATCTCACTGTGTTTTGGCATTGACCAAGCTACCAACAAACCTAAAAAATGATCAGAACTGGAGAAATTACACATTGACATTGGGTGAAATCATGTAACTCTTAAGGACGTGTTGCAGACTTGTTGAATAGATTCATTTTTCTTGTTTTGTTTGTTTTTGATGAAATTGTGCTTTTCTCGTCGAGAAAAGGCGTTTAACGCGATAAAAAGGTTTAGTGCGTTATGAATACGGGCTAGCTTACCAAAAGTACAAATGTGAACTAAATAAGGCCGGGAGTCGTTTTTATTGCTTAAAACACGATTTCTCGACCAGAATATGCTTTTTCAAAAAAGCCATGTTCCCATGGCGAGAGACTCGTTTTCTGTGAGAAAATGCATTAAAAGGAGGGATTTCATGAGAAACACTATAAATACATATTGTACTTGTCTGAAAACGCACAGAACCTTGAAATAGAAGGTTTCTCACCAAAAAACACATTGGTAAAACCCCTATCTTAAGGCTCTGAGTATTTGCACACATGTACAACAGGCATGTTTAAACTATAACGTTTTTAGTGAAATCATGTTTCTCTCGAGGAGAAAACGCGTTTAAAGCCATAAAAAGATCTCACTGTGTTTTGGCATTGACCAAGCTACCAACCACCTAAAAAATGATCAGAACTGGAGAAATTACACATTGACATTGGGTGAAATCATGTAACTCTTAAGGACGTGTTGCAGACTTGTTGAATACATTCATTTTTCTTGTTTTGTTTGTTTTTGATGAAATTGTGCTTTTCTCGTCGAGAAAAGGCGTTTAACGCGATAAAAAGGTTTAGTGCGTTATGAATACGGGCTAGCTTACCAAAAGTACAAATGTGAACTAAATAAGGCCGGGAGTCGTTTTTATTGCTTAAAACACGATTTCTCGACCAGAATATGCTTTTTCAAAAAAGCCATGTTCCCATGGCGAGAGACTCGTTTTCTGTGAGAAAATGCATTAAAAGGAGGGATTTCATGAGAAACACTATAAATACATATTGTACTTGTCTGAAAACGCACAGAACCTTGAAATAGAAGGTTTCTCACCAAAAAACACATTGGTGAAACCCCTATCTTAAGGCTCTGAGTGTTTGCACACATGTACAAACAGGCATGTTTAAACTATAACGTTTTTAGTGAAATCATGTTTCTCTCGAGGAGAAAACGCGTTTAAAGCCATAAAAAGATCTCACTGTGTTTTGGCATTGACCAAGCTACCAACAAACCTAAAAAATGATCAGAACTGGAGAAATTACACATTGACATTGGGTGAAATCATGTAACTCTTAAGGACGTGTTGCAGACTTGTTGAATAGATTCATTTTTCTTGTTTTGTTTGTTTTTGATGAAATTGTGCTTTTCTCGTCGAGAAAAGGCGTTTAACGCGATAAAAAGGTTTAGTGCGTTATGAATACGGGCTAGCTTACCAAAAGTACAAATGTGAACTAAATAAGGCCGGGAGTCGTTTTTATTGCTTAAAACACGATTTCTCGACCAGAATATGCTTTTTCAAAAAAGCCATGTTCCCATGGCGAGAGACTCGTTTTCTGTGAGAAAATGCATTAAAAGGAGGGATTTCATGAGAAACACTATAAATACATATTGTACTTGTCTGAAAACGCACAGAACCTTGAAATAGAAGGTTTCTCACCAAAAAACACATTGGTGAAACCCCTATCTTAAGGCTCTGAGTGTTTGCACACATGTACAAACAGGCATGTTTAAACTATAACGTTTTTAGTGAAATCATGTTTCTCTCGAGGAGAAAACGCGTTTAAAGCCATAAAAAGATCTCACTGTGTTTTGGCATTGACCAAGCTACCAACAAACCTAAAAAATGATCAGAACTGGAGAAATTACACATTGACATTGGGTGAAATCATGTAACTCTTAAGGACGTGTTGCAGACTTGTTGAATAGATTCATTTTTCTTGTTTTGTTTGTTTTTGATGAAATTGTGCTTATCTCGTCGAGAAAAGGCGTTTAACGCGATAAAAAGGTTTAGTGCGTTATGAATACGGGCTAGCTTACCAAAAGTACAAATGTGAACTAAATAAGGCCGGGAGTCGTTTTTATTGCTTAAAACACGATTTCTCGACCAGAATATGCTTTTTCAAAAAAGCCATGTTCCCATGGCGAGAGACTCGTTTTCTGTGAGAAAATGCATTAAAAGGAGGGATTTCATCAGAAACACTATAAATACATATTGTACTTGTCTGAAAACGCACAGAACCTTGAAATAGAAGGTTTCTCACCAAAAAACACATTGGTAAAACCCCTATCTTAAGGCTCTGAGTATTTGCACACATGTACAACAGGCATGTTTAAACTATAACGTTTTTAGTGAAATCATGTTTCTCTCGAGGAGAAAACGCGTTTAAAGCCATAAAAAGATCTCACTGTGTTTTGGCATTGACCAAGCTACCAACCACCTAAAAAATGATCAGAACTGGAGAAATTACACATTGACATTGGGTGAAATCATGTAACTCTTAAGGACGTGTTGCAGACTTGTTGAATACATTCATTTTTCTTGTTTTGTTTGTTTTTGATGAAATTGTGCTTTTCTCGTCGAGAAAAGGCGTTTAACGCGATAAAAAGGTTTAGTGCGTTATGAATACGGGCTAGCTTACCAAAAGTACAAATGTGAACTAAATAAGGCCGGGAGTCGTTTTTATTGCTTAAAACACGATTTCTCGACCAGAATATGCTTTTTCAAAAAAGCCATGTTCCCATGGCGAGAGACTCGTTTTCTGTGAGAAAATGCATTAAAAGGAGGGATTTCATGAGAAACACTATAAATACATATTGTACTTGTCTGAAAACGCACAGAACCTTGAAATAGAAGGTTTCTCACCAAAAAACACATTGGTGAAACCCCTATCTTAAGGCTCTGAGTGTTTGCACACATGTACAAACAGGCATGTTTAAACTATAACGTTTTTAGTGAAATCATGTTTCTCTCGAGGAGAAAACGCGTTTAAAGCCATAAAAAGATCTCCCTGTGTTTTGGCATTGACCAAGCTACCAACAAACCTAAAAAATGATCAGAACTGGAGAAATTACACATTGACATTGGGTGAAATCATGTAACTCTTAAGGACGTGTTGCAGACTTGTTGAATAGATTCATTTTTCTTGTTTTGTTTGTTTTTGATGAAATGGTGCTTTTCTCGTCGAGAAAAGGCGTTTAACGCGATAAAAAGGTTTAGTGCGTTATGAATACGGGCTAGCTTACCAAAAGTACAAATGTGAACTAAATAAGGCCGGGAGTCGTTTTTATTGCTTAAAACACGATTTCTCGACCAGAATATGCTTTTTCAAAAAAGCCATGTTCCCATGGCGAGAGACTCGTTTTCTGTGAGAAAATGCATTAAAAGGAGGGATTTCATCAGAAACACTATAAATACATATTGTACTTGTCTGAAAACGCACAGAACCTTGAAATAGAAGGTTTCTCACCAAAAAACACATTGGTGAAACCCCTATCTTAAGGCTCTGAGTGTTTGCACACATGTACAAACAGGCATGTTTAAACTATAACGTTTTTAGTGAAATCATGTTTCTCTCGAGGAGAAAACGCGTTTAAAGCCATAAAAAGATCTCACTCTGTTTTGGCATTGACCAAGCTACCAGCAAACCTAAAAAATGATCAGAACTGGAGAAATTACACATTGACATTGGGTGAAATCATGTAACTCTTAAGGACGTGTTGCAGACTTGTTGAATAGATTCATTTTTCTTGTTTTGTTTGTTTTTGATGAAATTGTGCTTTTCTCGTCAAGAAAAGGCGTTTAACGCGATAAAAAGGTTTAGTGCGTTATGAATACGGGCTAGCTTACCAAAAGTACAAATGTGAACTAAATAAGGCCGGGAGTCGTTTTTATTGCTTAAAACACGATTTCTCGACCAGAATATGCTTTTTGCAAAAAAGCCATGTTCCCATGGCGAGAGACTCGTTTTCTGAGAGAAAATGCATTAAAAGGAGGGATTTCATGAGAAACACTATAAATACATATTGTACTTGTCTGAAAACGCACAGAACCTTGAAATAGAAGGTTTCTCACCAAAAAACGCATTGGTGAAACGCCTATCTTAAGGCTCTGAGTGTTTGCACACATGTACAACAGGCATGGTTAAACTATAACGTTTTTAGTGAAATCATATTTCTCTCGAGGAGAAAACGCGTTTAAAGCCATAAAAAGATCTCACTGTGTTTTGGCATTGACCAAGCTACCAACCACCTAAAAAATGATCAGAACTGGAGAAATTACACATTGACATTGGGTGAAATCATGTAACTCTTAAGGACGTGTTGCAGACTTGTTGAATAGATTCATTTTTCTTGTTTTGTTTGTTTTTGATGAAATGGTGCTTTTCTCGTCGAGAAAAGGCGTTTAACGCGATAAAAAGGTTTAGTGCGTTATGAATACGGGCTAGCTTACCAAAAGTACAAATGTGAACTAAATAAGGCCGGGAGTCGTTTTTATTGCTTAAAACACGATTTCTCGACCAGAATATGCTTTTTCAAAAAAGCCATGTTCCCATGGCGAGAGACTCGTTTTCTGTGAGAAAATGCATTAAAAGGAGGGATTTCATGAGAAACACTATAAATACATATTGTACTTGTCTGAAAACGCACAGAACCTTGAAATAGAAGGTTTCTCACCAAAAAACACATTGGTGAAACCCCTATCTTAAGGCTCTGAGTGTTTGCACACATGTACAAACAGGCATGTTTAAACTATAACGTTTTTAGTGAAATCATGTTTCTCTCGAGGAGAAAACGCGTTTAAAGCCATAAAAAGATCTCACTGTGTTTTGGCATTGACCATGCTACCAACAAACCTAAAAAATGATCAGAACTGGAGAAATTACACATTGACATTGGGTGAAATCATGTAACTCTTAAGGACGTGTTGCAGACTTGTTGAATAGATTCATTTTTCTTGTTTTGTTTGTTTTTGATGAAATTGTGCTTTTCTCGTCGAGAAAAGGCGTTTAACGCGATAAAAAGGTTTAGTGCGTTATGAATACGGGCTAGCTTACCAAAAGTACAAATGTGAACTAAATAAGGCCGGGAGTCGTTTTTATTGCTAAAAACACGATTTCTTACCCAGAATATGCTTTTTCAAAAAAGCCATGTTCCCATGGCGAGAGACTCGTTTTCTGTGAGAAAATGCATTAAAAGGAGGGATTTCATCAGAAACACTATAAATACATATTGTACTTGTCTGAAAACGCACAGAACCTTGAAATAGAAGGTTTCTCACCAAAAAACACATTGGTAAAACCCCTATCTTAAGGCTCTGAGTGTTTGCACACATGTACAACAGGCATGGTTAAACTATAACGTTTTTAGTGAAATCATGTTTCTCTCGAGGAGAAAACGCGTTTAAAGCCATAAAAAGATCTCACTGTGTTTTGGCATTGACCAAGCTACCAACCACCTAAAAAATGATCAGAACTGGAGAAATTACACATTGACATTGGGTGAAATCATGTAACTCTTAAGGACGTGTTGCAGACTTGTTGAATAGATTCATTTTTCTTGTTTTGTTTGTTTTTGATGAAATTGTGCTTTTCTCGTCGAGAAAAGGCGTTTAACGCGATAAAAAGGTTTAGTGCGTTATGAATACGGGCTAGCTTACCAAAAGTACAAATGTGAACTAAATAAGGCCGGGAGTCGTTTTTATTGCTTAAAACACGATTTCTCGACCAGAATATGCTTTTTCAAAAAAGCCATGTTCCCATGGCGAGAGACTTGTTTTCTGTGAGAAAATGCATTAAAAGGAGGGATTTCATCAGAAACACTATAAATACATATTGTACTTGTCTGAAAACGCACAGAACCTTGAAATAGAAGGTTTCTCACCAAAAAACACATTGGTGAAACCCCTATCTTAAGGCTCTGCGTGTTTGCACACATGTACAAACAGGCATGTTTAAACTATAACGTTTTTAGTGAAATCATGTTTCTCTCGAGGAGAAAACGCGTTTAAAGCCATAAAAAGATCTCACTGTGTTTTGGCATTGACCAAGCTACCAACAACCTAAAAAATGATCAGAACTGGAGAAATTACATATTGACATTGGGTGAAATCATGTAACTCTTAAGGACGTGTTGCAGACTTGTTGAATAGATTCATATTTCTTGTTTTGTTTGTTTTTGATGAAATTGTGCTTTTCTCGTCGAGAAAAGGCGTTTAACGCGATAAAAAGGTTTAGTGCGTTATGAATACGGGCTAGCTTACCAAAAGTACAAATGTGAACTAAATAAGGCCGGGAGTCGTTTTTATTGCTTAAAACACGATTTCTCGACCAGAATATGCTTTTTCAAAAAAGCCATGTTCCCATGGCGAGAGACTCGTTTTCTGTGAGAAAATGCATTAAAAGGAGGGATTTCATGAGAAACACTATAAATACATATTGTACTTGTCTGAAAACGCACAGAACCTTGAAATAGAAGGTTTCTCACCAAAAAACACATTGGTGAAACCCCTATCTTAAGGCTCTGAGTGTTTGCATACATGTACAAACAGGCATGTTTAAACTATAACGTTTTTAGTGAAATCATGTTTCTCTCGAGGAGAAAACGCGTTTAAAGCCATAAAAAGATCTCACTGTGTTTTGGCATTGACAAAGCTACCAACAAACCTAAAAAATGATCAGAACTGGAGAAATTACACATTGACATTGGGTGAAATCATGTAACTCTTAAGGACGTGTTGCAGACTTGTTGAATAGATTCATTTTTCTTGTTTTGTTTGTTTTTGATGAAATTGTGCTTTTCTCGTCGAGAAAGGGCGTTTAACGCGATAAAAAGGTTTAGTGCGTTATGAATACGGGCTAGCTTACCAAAAGTACAAATGTGAACTAAATAAGGCCGGGAGTCGTTTTTATTGCTTAAAACACGATTTCTCGACCAGAATATGCTTTTTCAAAAAAGCCATGTTCCCATGGCGAGAGACTCGTTTTCTGTGAGAAAATGCATTAAAAGGAGGGATTTCATGAGAAACACTATAAATACATATTGTACTTGTCTGAAAACGCACAGAACCTTGAAATAGAAGGTTTCTCACCAAAAAACACATTGGTGAAACCCCTATCTTAAGGCTCTGAGTGTTTGCACACATGTACAAACAGGCATATTTAAACTATAACGTTTTTAGTGAAATCATGTTTCTCTCGAGGAGAAAACGCGTTTAAAGCCATAAAAAGATCTCACTCTGTTTTGGCATTGACCAAGCTACCAACCACCTAAAAAATGATCAGAACTGGAGAAATTACACATTGACATTGGGTGAAATCATGTAACTCTTAAGGACGTGTTGCAGACTTGTTGAATAGATTCATTTTTCTTGTTTTGTTTGTTTTTGATGAAATGGTGCTTTTCTCGTCGAGAAAAGGCGTTTAACGCGATAAAAAGGTTTAGTGCGTTATGAATACGGGCTAGCTTACCAAAAGTACAAATGTGAACTAAATAAGGCCGGGAGTCGTTTTTATTGCTTAAAACACGATTTCTCGACCAGAATATGCTTTTTCAAAAAAGCCATGTTCCCATGGCGAGAGACTCGTTTTCTGTGAGAAAATGCATTAAAAGGAGGGATTTCATGAGAAACACTATAAATACATATTGTACTTGTCTGAAAACGCACAGAACCTTGAAATAGAAGGTTTCTCACCAAAAAACACATTGGTGAAACCCCTATCTTAAGGCTCTGAGTGTTTGCACACATGTACAAACAGGCATGTTTAAACTATAACGTTTTTAGTGAAATCATGTTTTTCTCGAGGAGAAAACGCGTTTAAAGCCATAAAAAGATCTCACTGTGTTTTGGCATTGACCAAGCTACCAACAACCTAAAAAATGATCAGAACTGGAGAAATTACATATTGACATTGGGTGAAATCATGTAACTCTTAAGGACGTGTTGCAGACTTGTTGAATAGATTCATTTTTCTTGTTTTGTTTGTTTTTGATGAAATTGTGCTTTTCTCGTCGAGAAAAGGCGTTTAACGCGATAAAAAGGTTTAGTGCGTTATGAATACGGGCTAGCTTAGCAAAAGTACAAATGTGAACTAAATAAGGCCGGGAGTCGTTTTTATTGCTTAAAACACGATTTCTCGACCAGAATATGCTTTTTCAAAAAAGCCATGTTCCCATGGCGAGAGACTCGTTTTCTGTGAGAAAATGCATTAAAAGGAGGGATTTCATCAGAAACACTATAAATACATATTGTACTTGTCTGAAAACGCACAGAACCTTGAAATAGAAGGTTTCTCACCAAAAAACACATTGGTGAATTCCCCATCTTAAGGCTCTGAGTGTTTGCACACATGTACAAACAGGCATGTTTAAACTATAACGTTTTTAGTGAAATCATGTTTCTCTCGAGGAGAAAACGCGATTAAAGCCATAAAAAGATCTCACTGTGTTTTGGCATTGACCAAGCTACCAACAACCTAAAAAATGATCAGAACTGGAGAAATTACATATTGACATTGGGTGAAATCATGTAACTCTTAAGGACGTGTTGCAGACTTGTTGAATAGATTCATTTTTCTTGTTTTGTTTGTTTTTGATGAAATTGTGCTTTTCTCGTCGAGAAAAGGCGTTTAACGCGATAAAAAGGTTTAGTGCGTTATGAATACGGGCTAGCTTAGCAAAAGTACAAATGTGAACTAAATAAGGCCGGGAGTCGTTTTTATTGCTTAAAACACGATTTCTCGACCAGAATATGCTTTTTCAAAAAAGCCATGTTCCCATGGCGAGAGACTTGTTTTCTGTGAGAAAATGCATTAAAAGGAGGGATTTCATGAGAAACACTATAAATACATATTGTACTTGTCTGAAAACGCACAGAACCTTGAAATAGAAGGTTTCTCACCAAAAAACACATTGGTGAAACCCCTATCTTAAGGCTCTGAGTGTTTGCACACATGTACAACAGGCATGGTTAAACTATAACGTTTTTAGTGAAATCATGTTTCTCTCGAGGAGAAAACGCGTTTAAAGCCATAAAAAGATCTCACTGTGTTTTGGCATTGACCAAGCTACCAACAACCTAAAAAATGATCAGAACTGGAGAAATTACACATTGACATTGGGTGAAATCATATAACTCTTAAGGACGTGTTGCAGACTTGTTGAATAGATTCATTTTTCTTGTTTTGTTTGTTTTTGATGAAATTGTGCTTTTCTCGTCGAGAAAAGGCGTTTAACGCGATAAAAAGGTTTAGTGCGTTATGAATACGGGCTAGCTTACCAAAAGTACAAATGTGAACTAAATAAGGCCGGAAGTCGTTTTTATTGCTTAAAACACGATTTCTCGACCAGAATATGCTTTTTCAAAAAAGCCATGTTCCCATGGCGAGAGACTCGTTTTCTGTGAGAAAATGCATTAAAAGGAGGGATTTCATGAGAAACACTATAAATACATATTGTACTTGTCTGAAAACGCACAGAACCTTGAAATAGAAGGTTTCTCACCAAAAAACACATTGGTGAAACCCCTATCTTAAGGCTCTGAGTGTTTGCACACATGTACAACAGGCATGGTTAAACTATAACGTTTTTAGTGAAATCATGTTTCTCTCGAGGAGAAAACGCGTTTAAAGCCATAAAAAGATCTCACTGTGTTTTGGCATTGACCAAGCTACCAACAACCTAAAAAATGATCAGAACTGGAGAAATTACACATTTGACATTGGGTGAAATCATGTAACTCTTAAGGACGTGTTGCAGACTTGTTGAATAGATTCATTTTTCTTGTTTTGTTTGTTTTTGATGAAATTGTGCTTTTCTCGTCGAGAAAAGGCGTTTAACGCGATAAAAAGGTTTAGTGCGTTATGAATACGGGCTAGCTTACCAAAAGTACAAATGTGAACTAAATAAGGCCGGGAGTCGTTTTTATTGCTTAAAACACGATTTCTCGACCAGAATATGCTTTTTCAAAAAAGCCATGTTCCCATGGCGAGAGACTCGTTTTCTGTGAGAAAATGCATTAAAAGGAGGGATTTCATCAGAAACACTATAAATACATATTGTACTTGTCTGAAAACGCACAGAACCTTGAAATAGAAGGTTTCTCACCAAAAAACACATTGGTGAAACCCCTATCTTAAGGCTCTGAGTGTTTGCACACATGTACAAAAGGCATGGTTAAACTATAACGTTTTTAGTGAAATCATGTTTCTCTCGAGGAGAAAACGCGTTTAAAGCTATAAAAAGATCTCACTGTGTTTTGGCATTGACAAAGCTACCAACAACCTAAAAAATGATCAGAACTGGAGAAATTACACATTTGACATTGGGTGAAATCATGTAACTCTTAAGGACGTGTTGCAGACTTGTTGAATAGATTCATTTTTCTTGTTTTGTTTGTTTTTGATGAAATGGTGCTTTTCTCGTCGAGAAAAGGCGTTTAACGCGATAAAAAGGTTTAGTGCGTTATGAATACGGGCTAGCTTACCAAAAGTACAAATGTGAACTAAATAAGGCCGGGAGTCGTTTTTATTGCTTAAAACACGATTTCTCGACCAGAATATGCTTTTTCAAAAAAGCCATGTTCCCATGGCGAGAGACTCGTTTTCTGTGAGAAAATGCATTAAAAGGAGGGATTTCCTCAGAAACACTATAAATACATATTGTACTTGTCTGAAAACGCACAGAACCTTGAAATAGAAGGTTTCTCACCAAAAAACACATTGGTGAAACCCCTATCTTAAGGCTCTGAGTGTTTGCACACATGTACAACAGGCATGGTTAAACTATAACGTTTTTAGTGAAATCATGTTTCTCTCGAGGAGAAAACGCGTTTAAAGCCATAAAAAGATCTCACTGTGTTTTGGCATTGACCAAGCTACCAACCACCTAAAAAATGATCAGAACTGGAGAAATTACACATTTGACATTGGGTGAAATCATGTAACTCTTAAGGACGTGTTGCAGACTTGTTGAATAGATTCATTTTTCTTGTTTTGTTTGTTTTTGATGAAATGGTGCTTTTCTCGTCGAGAAAAGGCGTTTAACGCGATAAAAAGGTTTAGTGCGTTATGAATACGGGCTAGCTTACCAAAAGTACAAATGTGAACTAAATAAGGCCGGGAGTCGTTTTTATTGCTTAAAACACGATTTCTCGACCAGAATATGCTTTTTCAAAAAAGCCATGTTCCCATGGCGAGAGACTCATTTTCTGTGAGAAAATGCATTAAAAGGAGGGATTTCATCAGAAACACTATAAATACATATTGTACTTGTCTGAAAACGCACAGAACCTTGAAATAGAAGGTTTCTCACCAAAAAACACATTGGTGAAACCCCTATCTTAAGGCTCTGAGTGTTTGCACACATGTACAACAGGCATGGTTAAACTATAACGTTTTTAGTGAAATCATGTTTCTCTCGAGGAGAAAACGCGTTTAAAGCCATAAAAAGATCTCACTGTGCTTTGGCATTGACAAAGCTACCAACAACCTAAAAAATGATCAGAACTGGAGAAATTACATATTTGACATTGGGTGAAATCATGTAACTCTTAAGGACGTGTTGCAGACTTGTTGAATAGATTCATATTTCTTGTTTTGTTTGTTTTTGATGAAATTGTGCTTTTCTCGTCGAGAAAAGGCGTTTAACGCGATAAAAAGGTTTAGTGCGTTATGAATACGGGCTAGCTTAGCAAAAGTACAAATGTGAACTAAATAAGGCCGGGAGTCGTTTTTATTGCTTAAAACACGATTTCTCGACCAGAATATGCTTTTTCAAAAAAGCCATGTTCCCATGGCGAGAGACTCGTTTTCTGTGAGAAAATGCATTAAAAGGAGGGATTTCATGAGAAACACTATAAATACATATTGTACTTGTCTGAAAACGCACAGAACCTTGAAATAGAAGGTTTCTCACCAAAAAACACATTGGTGAAACCCCTATCTTAAGGCTCTGAGTGTTTGCATACATGTACAAACAGGCATGTTTAAACTATAACGTTTTTAGTGAAATCATGTTTCTCTCGAGGAGAAAACGCGTTTAAAGCCATAAAAAGATCTCACTGTGTTTTGGCATTGACAAAGCTACCAACAAACCTAAAAAATGATCAGAACTGGAGAAATTACACATTGACATTGGGTGAAATCATGTAACTCTTAAGGACGTGTTGCAGACTTGTTGAATAGATTCATTTTTCTTGTTTTGTTTGTTTTTGATGAAATTGTGCTTTTCTCGTCGAGAAAGGGCGTTTAACGCGATAAAAAGGTTTAGTGCGTTATGAATACGGGCTAGCTTACCAAAAGTACAAATGTGAACTAAATAAGGCCGGGAGTCGTTTTTATTGCTTAAAACACGATTTCTCGACCAGAATATGCTTTTTCAAAAAAGCCATGTTCCCATGGCGAGAGACTCGTTTTCTGTGAGAAAATGCATTAAAAGGAGGGATTTCATCAGAAACACTATAAATACATATTGTACTTGTCTGAAAACGCACAGAACCTTGAAATAGAAGGTTTCTCACCAAAAAACACATTGGTGAAACCCCTATCTTAAGGCTCTGAGTGTTTGCACACATGTACAAACAGGCATGTTTAAACTATAACGTTTTTAGTGAAATCATGTTTCTCTCGAGGAGAAAACGCGTTTAAAGCCATAAAAAGATCTCACTGTGTTTTGGCATTGACCAAGCTACCAACAACCTAAAAAATGATCAGAACTGGAGAAATTACACATTTGACATTGGGTGAAATCATGTAACTCTTAAGGACGTGTTGCAGACTTGTTGAATAGATTCATTTTTCTTGTTTTGTTTGTTTTTGATGAAATTGTGCTTTTCTCGTCGAGAAAAGGCGTTTAACGCGATAAAAAGGTTTAGTGCGTTATGAATACGGGCTAGCTTACCAAAAGTACAAATGTGAACTAAATAAGGCCGGGAGTCGTTTTTATTGCTTAAAACACGATTTCTCGACCAGAATATGCTTTTTCAAAAAAGCCATGTTCCCATGGCGAGAGACTCGTTTTCTGTGAGAAAATGCATTAAAAGGAGGGATTTCATCAGAAACACTATAAATACATATTGTACTTGTCTGAAAACGCACAGAACCTTGAAATAGAAGGTTTCTCACCAAAAAACACATTGGTGAAACCCCTATCTTAAGGCTCTGAGTGTTTGCACACATGTACAAAAGGCATGGTTAAACTATAACGTTTTTAGTGAAATCATGTTTCTCTCGAGGAGAAAACGCGTTTAAAGCTATAAAAAGATCTCACTGTGTTTTGGCATTGACAAAGCTACCAACAACCTAAAAAATGATCAGAACTGGAGAAATTACACATTTGACATTGGGTGAAATCATGTAACTCTTAAGGACGTGTTGCAGACTTGTTGAATAGATTCATTTTTCTTGTTTTGTTTGTTTTTGATGAAATGGTGCTTTTCTCGTCGAGAAAAGGCGTTTAACGCGATAAAAAGGTTTAGTGCGTTATGAATACGGGCTAGCTTACCAAAAGTACAAATGTGAACTAAATAAGGCCGGGAGTCGTTTTTATTGCTTAAAACACGATTTCTCGACCAGAATATGCTTTTTCAAAAAAGCCATGTTCCCATGGCGAGAGACTCGTTTTCTGTGAGAAAATGCATTAAAAGGAGGGATTTCCTCAGAAACACTATAAATACATATTGTACTTGTCTGAAAACGCACAGAACCTTGAAATAGAAGGTTTCTCACCAAAAAACACATTGGTGAAACCCCTATCTTAAGGCTCTGAGTGTTTGCACACATGTACAACAGGCATGGTTAAACTATAACGTTTTTAGTGAAATCATGTTTCTCTCGAGGAGAAAACGCGTTTAAAGCCATAAAAAGATCTCACTGTGTTTTGGCATTGACCAAGCTACCAACAACCTAAAAAATGATCAGAACTGGAGAAATTACACATTTGACATTGGGTGAAATCATGTAACTCTTAAGGACGTGTTGCAGACTTGTTGAATAGATTCATTTTTCTTGTTTTGTTTGTTTTTGATGAAATGGTGCTTTTCTCGTCGAGAAAAGGCGTTTAACGCGATAAAAAGGTTTAGTGCGTTATGAATACGGGCTAGCTTACCAAAAGTACAAATGTGAACTAAATAAGGCCGGGAGTCGTTTTTATTGCTTAAAACACGATTTCTCGACCAGAATATGCTTTTTCAAAAAAGCCATGTTCCCATGGCGAGAGACTCATTTTCTGTGAGAAAATGCATTAAAAGGAGGGATTTCATCAGAAACACTATAAATACATATTGTACTTGTCTGAAAACGCACAGAACCTTGAAATAGAAGGTTTCTCACCAAAAAACACATTGGTGAAACCCCTATCTTAAGGCTCTGAGTGTTTGCACACATGTACAACAGGCATGGTTAAACTATAACGTTTTTAGTGAAATCATGTTTCTCTCGAGGAGAAAACGCGTTTAAAGCCATAAAAAGATCTCACTGTGCTTTGGCATTGACAAAGCTACCAACAACCTAAAAAATGATCAGAACTGGAGAAATTACATATTTGACATTGGGTGAAATCATGTAACTCTTAAGGACGTGTTGCAGACTTGTTGAATAGATTCATATTTCTTGTTTTGTTTGTTTTTGATGAAATTGTGCTTTTCTCGTCGAGAAAAGGCGTTTAACGCGATAAAAAGGTTTAGTGCGTTATGAATACGGGCTAGCTTAGCAAAAGTACAAATGTGAACTAAATAAGGCCGGGAGTCGTTTTTATTGCTTAAAACACGATTTCTCGACCAGAATATGCTTTTTCAAAAAAGCCATGTTCCCATGGCGAGAGACTCGTTTTCTGTGAGAAAATGCATTAAAAGGAGGGATTTCATGAGAAACACTATAAATACATATTGTACTTGTCTGAAAACGCACAGAACCTTGAAATAGAAGGTTTCTCACCAAAAAACACATTGGTGAAACCCCTATCTTAAGGCTCTGAGTGTTTGCATACATGTACAAACAGGCATGTTTAAACTATAACGTTTTTAGTGAAATCATGTTTCTCTCGAGGAGAAAACGCGTTTAAAGCCATAAAAAGATCTCACTGTGTTTTGGCATTGACAAAGCTACCAACAAACCTAAAAAATGATCAGAACTGGAGAAATTACACATTGACATTGGGTGAAATCATGTAACTCTTAAGGACGTGTTGCAGACTTGTTGAATAGATTCATTTTTCTTGTTTTGTTTGTTTTTGATGAAATTGTGCTTTTCTCGTCGAGAAAGGGCGTTTAACGCGATAAAAAGGTTTAGTGCGTTATGAATACGGGCTAGCTTACCAAAAGTACAAATGTGAACTAAATAAGGCCGGGAGTCGTTTTTATTGCTTAAAACACGATTTCTCGACCAGAATATGCTTTTTCAAAAAAGCCATGTTCCCATGGCGAGAGACTCGTTTTCTGTGAGAAAATGCATTAAAAGGAGGGATTTCATCAGAAACACTATAAATACATATTGTACTTGTCTGAAAACGCACAGAACCTTGAAATAGAAGGTTTCTCACCAAAAAACACATTGGTGAAACCCCTATCTTAAGGCTCTGAGTGTTTGCACACATGTACAAACAGGCATGTTTAAACTATAACGTTTTTAGTGAAATCATGTTTCTCTCGAGGAGAAAACGCGTTTAAAGCCATAAAAAGATCTCACTGTGTTTTGGCATTGACCAAGCTACCAACAACCTAAAAAATGATCAGAACTGGAGAAATTACACATTTGACATTGGGTGAAATCATGTAACTCTTAAGGACGTGTTGCAGACTTGTTGAATAGATTCATTTTTCTTGTTTTGTTTGTTTTTGATGAAATGGTGCTTTTCTCGTCGAGAAAAGGCGTTTAACGCGATAAAAAGGTTTAGTGCGTTATGAATACGGGCTAGCTTACCAAAAGTACAAATGTGAACTAAATAAGGCCGGGAGTCGTTTTTATTGCTTAAAACACGATTTCTCGACCAGAATATGCTTTTTCAAAAAAGCCATGTTCCCATGGCGAGAGACTCATTTTCTGTGAGAAAATGCATTAAAAGGAGGGATTTCATCAGAAACACTATAAATACATATTGTACTTGTCTGAAAACGCACAGAACCTTGAAATAGAAGGTTTCTCACCAAAAAACACATTGGTGAAACCCCTATCTTAAGGCTCTGAGTGTTTGCACACATGTACAACAGGCATGGTTAAACTATAACGTTTTTAGTGAAATCATGTTTCTCTCGAGGAGAAAACGCGTTTAAAGCCATAAAAAGATCTCACTGTGTTTTGGCATTGACAAAGCTACCAACAACCTAAAAAATGATCAGAACTGGAGAAATTACACATTTGACATTGGGTGAAATCATGTAACTCTTAAGGACGTGTTGCAGACTTGTTGAATAGATTCATATTTCTTGTTTTGTTTGTTTTTGATGAAATTGTGCTTTTCTCGTCGAGAAAAGGCGTTTAACGCGATAAAAAGGTTTAGTGCGTTATGAATACGGGCTAGCTTACCAAAAGTACAAATGTGAACTAAATAAGGCCGGGAGTCGTTTTTATTGCTTAAAACACGATTTCTCGACCAGAATATGCTTTTTCAAAAAAGCCATGTTCCCATGGCGAGAGACTCGTTTTCTGTGAGAAAATGCATTAAAAGGAGGGATTTCATGAGAAACACTATAAATACATATTGTACTTGTCTGAAAACGCACAGAACCTTGAAATAGAAGGTTTCTCACCAAAAAACACATTGGTGAAACCCCTATCTTAAGGCTCTGAGTGTTTGCATACATGTACAAACAGGCATGTTTAAACTATAACGTTTTTAGTGAAATCATGTTTCTCTCGAGGAGAAAACGCGTTTAAAGCCATAAAAAGATCTCACTGTGTTTTGGCATTGACAAAGCTACCAACAAACCTAAAAAATGATCAGAACTGGAGAAATTACACATTGACATTGGGTGAAATCATGTAACTCTTAAGGACGTGTTGCAGACTTGTTGAATAGATTCATTTTTCTTGTTTTGTTTGTTTTTGATGAAATTGTGCTTTTCTCGTCGAGAAAGGGCGTTTAACGCGATAAAAAGGTTTAGTGCGTTATGAATACGGGCTAGCTTACCAAAAGTACAAATGTGAACTAAATAAGGCCGGGAGTCGTTTTTATTGCTTAAAACACGATTTCTCGACCAGAATATGCTTTTTCAAAAAAGCCATGTTCCCATGGCGAGAGACTCGTTTTCTGTGAGAAAATGCATTAAAAGGAGGGATTTCATCAGAAACACTATAAATACATATTGTACTTGTCTGAAAACGCACAGAACCTTGAAATAGAAGGTTTCTCACCAAAAAACACATTGGTGAAACCCCTATCTTAAGGCTCTGAGTGTTTGCACACATGTACAAACAGGCATGTTTAAACTATAACGTTTTTAGTGAAATCATGTTTCTCTCGAGGAGAAAACGCGTTTAAAGCCATAAAAAGATCTCACTCTGTTTTGGCATTGACCAAGCTACCAACCACCTAAAAAATGATCAGAACTGGAGAAATTACACATTGACATTGGGTGAAATCATGTAACTCTTAAGGACGTGTTGCAGACTTGTTGAATAGATTCATTTTTCTTGTTTTGTTTGTTTTTGATGAAATGGTGCTTTTCTCGTCGAGAAAAGGCGTTTAACGCGATAAAAAGGTTTAGTGCGTTATGAATACGGGCTAGCTTACCAAAAGTACAAATGTGAACTAAATAAGGCCGGGAGTCGTTTTTATTGCTTAAAACACGATTTCTCGACCAGAATATGCTTTTTCAAAAAAGCCATGTTCCCATGGCGAGAGACTCGTTTTCTGTGAGAAAATGCATTAAAAGGAGGGATTTCATGAGAAACACTATAAATACATATTGTACTTGTCTGAAAACGCACAGAACCTTGAAATAGAAGGTTTCTCACCAAAAAACACATTGGTGAAACCCCTATCTTAAGGCTCTGAGTGTTTGCACACATGTACAACAGGCATGGTTAAACTATAACGTTTTTAGTGAAATCATGTTTCTCTCGAGGAGAAAACGCGTTTAAAGCCATAAAAAGATCTCACTGTGCTTTGGCATTGACAAAGCTACCAACAACCTAAAAAATGATCAGAACTGGAGAAATTACACATTTGACATTGGGTGAAATCATGTAACTCTTAAGGACGTGTTGCAGACTTGTTTGAATAGATTCATATTTCTTGTTTTGTTTGTTTTTGATGAAATTGTGCTTTTCTCGTCGAGAAAAGGCGTTTAACGCGATAAAAAGGTTTAGTGCGTTATGAATACGGGCTAGCTTAGCAAAAGTACAAATGTGAACTAAATAAGGCCGGGAGTCGTTTTTATTGCTTAAAACACGATTTCTCGACCAGAATATGCTTTTTCAAAAAAGCCATGTTCCCATGGCGAGAGACTCGTTTTCTGTGAGAAAATGCATTAAAAGGAGGGATTTCATGAGAAACACTATAAATACATATTGTACTTGTCTGAAAACGCACAGAACCTTGAAATAGAAGGTTTCTCACCAAAAAACACATTGGTGAAACCCCTATCTTAAGGCTCTGAGTGTTTGCATACATGTACAAACAGGCATGTTTAAACTATAACGTTTTTAGTGAAATCATGTTTCTCTCGAGGAGAAAACGCGTTTAAAGCCATAAAAAGATCTCACTGTGTTTTGGCATTGACAAAGCTACCAACAAACCTAAAAAATGATCAGAACTGGAGAAATTACACATTGACATTGGGTGAAATCATGTAACTCTTAAGGACGTGTTGCAGACTTGTTGAATAGATTCATTTTTCTTGTTTTGTTTGTTTTTGATGAAATTGTGCTTTTCTCGTCGAGAAAGGGCGTTTAACGCGATAAAAAGGTTTAGTGCGTTATGAATACGGGCTAGCTTACCAAAAGTACAAATGTGAACTAAATAAGGCCGGGAGTCGTTTTTATTGCTTAAAACACGATTTCTCGACCAGAATATGCTTTTTCAAAAAAGCCATGTTCCCATGGCGAGAGACTCGTTTTCTGTGAGAAAATGCATTAAAAGGAGGGATTTCATCAGAAACACTATAAATACATATTGTACTTGTCTGAAAACGCACAGAACCTTGAAATAGAAGGTTTCTCACCAAAAAACACATTGGTGAAACCCCTATCTTAAGGCTCTGAGTGTTTGCACACATGTACAAACAGGCATGTTTAAACTATAACGTTTTTAGTGAAATCATGTTTCTCTCGAGGAGAAAACGCGTTTAAAGCCATAAAAAGATCTCACTGTGTTTTGGCATTGACCAAGCTACCAACAACCTAAAAAATGATCAGAACTGGAGAAATTACACATTTGACATTGGGTGAAATCATGTAACTCTTAAGGACGTGTTGCAGACTTGTTGAATAGATTCATTTTTCTTGTTTTGTTTGTTTTTGATGAAATGGTGCTTTTCTCGTCGAGAAAAGGCGTTTAACGCGATAAAAAGGTTTAGTGCGTTATGAATACGGGCTAGCTTACCAAAAGTACAAATGTGAACTAAATAAGGCCGGGAGTCGTTTTTATTGCTTAAAACACGATTTCTCGACCAGAATATGCTTTTTCAAAAAAGCCATGTTCCCATGGCGAGAGACTCATTTTCTGTGAGAAAATGCATTAAAAGGAGGGATTTCATCAGAAACACTATAAATACATATTGTACTTGTCTGAAAACGCACAGAACCTTGAAATAGAAGGTTTCTCACCAAAAAACACATTGGTGAAACCCCTATCTTAAGGCTCTGAGTGTTTGCACACATGTACAACAGGCATGGTTAAACTATAACGTTTTTAGTGAAATCATGTTTCTCTCGAGGAGAAAACGCGTTTAAAGCCATAAAAAGATCTCACTGTGTTTTGGCATTGACAAAGCTACCAACAACCTAAAAAATGATCAGAACTGGAGAAATTACACATTTGACATTGGGTGAAATCATGTAACTCTTAAGGACGTGTTGCAGACTTGTTGAATAGATTCATATTTCTTGTTTTGTTTGTTTTTGATGAAATTGTGCTTTTCTCGTCGAGAAAAGGCGTTTAACGCGATAAAAAGGTTTAGTGCGTTATGAATACGGGCTAGCTTACCAAAAGTACAAATGTGAACTAAATAAGGCCGGGAGTCGTTTTTATTGCTTAAAACACGATTTCTCGACCAGAATATGCTTTTTCAAAAAAGCCATGTTCCCATGGCGAGAGACTCGTTTTCTGTGAGAAAATGCATTAAAAGGAGGGATTTCATGAGAAACACTATAAATACATATTGTACTTGTCTGAAAACGCACAGAACCTTGAAATAGAAGGTTTCTCACCAAAAAACACATTGGTGAAACCCCTATCTTAAGGCTCTGAGTGTTTGCATACATGTACAAACAGGCATGTTTAAACTATAACGTTTTTAGTGAAATCATGTTTCTCTCGAGGAGAAAACGCGTTTAAAGCCATAAAAAGATCTCACTGTGTTTTGGCATTGACAAAGCTACCAACAAACCTAAAAAATGATCAGAACTGGAGAAATTACACATTGACATTGGGTGAAATCATGTAACTCTTAAGGACGTGTTGCAGACTTGTTGAATAGATTCATTTTTCTTGTTTTGTTTGTTTTTGATGAAATTGTGCTTTTCTCGTCGAGAAAGGGCGTTTAACGCGATAAAAAGGTTTAGTGCGTTATGAATACGGGCTAGCTTACCAAAAGTACAAATGTGAACTAAATAAGGCCGGGAGTCGTTTTTATTGCTTAAAACACGATTTCTCGACCAGAATATGCTTTTTCAAAAAAGCCATGTTCCCATGGCGAGAGACTCGTTTTCTGTGAGAAAATGCATTAAAAGGAGGGATTTCATCAGAAACACTATAAATACATATTGTACTTGTCTGAAAACGCACAGAACCTTGAAATAGAAGGTTTCTCACCAAAAAACACATTGGTGAAACCCCTATCTTAAGGCTCTGAGTGTTTGCACACATGTACAAACAGGCATGTTTAAACTATAACGTTTTTAGTGAAATCATGTTTCTCTCGAGGAGAAAACGCGTTTAAAGCCATAAAAAGATCTCACTCTGTTTTGGCATTGACCAAGCTACCAACCACCTAAAAAATGATCAGAACTGGAGAAATTACACATTGACATTGGGTGAAATCATGTAACTCTTAAGGACGTGTTGCAGACTTGTTGAATAGATTCATTTTTCTTGTTTTGTTTGTTTTTGATGAAATGGTGCTTTTCTCGTCGAGAAAAGGCGTTTAACGCGATAAAAAGGTTTAGTGCGTTATGAATACGGGCTAGCTTACCAAAAGTACAAATGTGAACTAAATAAGGCCGGGAGTCGTTTTTATTGCTTAAAACACGATTTCTCGACCAGAATATGCTTTTTCAAAAAAGCCATGTTCCCATGGCGAGAGACTCGTTTTCTGTGAGAAAATGCATTAAAAGGAGGGATTTCATCAGAAACACTATAAATACATATTGTACTTGTCTGAAAACGCACAGAACCTTGAAATAGAAGGTTTCTCACCAAAAAACACATTGGTGAAACCCCTATCTTAAGGCTCTGAGTGTTTGCACACATGTACAACAGGCATGGTTAAACTATAACGTTTTTAGTGAAATCATGTTTCTCTCGAGGAGAAAACGCGTTTAAAGCCATAAAAAGATCTCACTGTGTTTTGGCATTGACCAAGCTACCAACAACCTAAAAAATGATCAGAACTGGAGAAATTACACATTTGACATTGGGTGAAATCATGTAACTCTTAAGGACGTGTTGCAGACTTGTTGAATAGATTCATTTTTCTTGTTTTGTTTGTTTTTGATGAAATGGTGCTTTTCTCGTCGAGAAAAGGCGTTTAACGCGATAAAAAGGTTTAGTGCGTTATGAATACGGGCTAGCTTACCAAAAGTACAAATGTGAACTAAATAAGGCCGGCAGTCGTTTTTATTGCTTAAAACACGATATCTCGACCAGAATATGCTTTTTCAAAAAAGCCATGTTCCCATGGCGAGAGACTCGTTTTCTGTGAGAAAATGCATTAAAAGGAGGGATTTCATCAGAAACACTATAAATACATATTGTACTTGTCTGAAAACGCACAGAACCTTGAAATAGAAGGTTTCTCACCAAAAAACACATTGGTGAAACCCCTATCTTAAGGCTCTGAGTGTTTGCACACATGTACAACAGGCATGGTTAAACTATAACGTTTTTAGTGAAATCATGTTTCTCTCGAGGAGAAAACGCGTTTAAAGCCATAAAAAGATCTCACTGTGTTTTGGCATTGACAAAGCTACCAACAACCTAAAAAATGATCAGAACTGGAGAAATTACACATTTGACATTGGGTGAAATCATGTAACTCTTAAGGACGTGTTGCAGACTTGTTGAATACATTCATTTTTCTTGTTTTGTTTGTTTTTGATGAAATTGTGCTTTTCTCGTCGAGAAAAGGCGTTTAACGCGATAAAAAGGTTTAGTGCGTTATGAATACGGGCTAGCTTACCAAAAGTACAAATGTGAACTAAATAAGGCCGGGAGTCGTTTTTATTGCTTAAAACACGATTTCTCGACCAGAATATGCTTTTTCAAAAAAGCCATGTTCCCATGGCGAGAGACTCGTTTTCTGTGAGAAAATGCATTAAAAGGAGGGATTTCATGAGAAACACTATAAATACATATTGTACTTGTCTGAAAACGCACAGAACCTTGAAATAGAAGGTTTCTCACCAAAAAACACATTGGTGAAACCCCTATCTTAAGGCTCTGAGTGTTTGCATACATGTACAAACAGGCATGTTTAAACTATAACGTTTTTAGTGAAATCATGTTTCTCTCGAGGAGAAAACGCGTTTAAAGCCGTAAAAAGATCTCACTGTGTTTTGGCATTGACAAAGCT
This sequence comes from Lampris incognitus, assembly GCF_029633865.1. NCBI lineage: Eukaryota > Metazoa > Chordata > Actinopteri > Lampriformes > Lampridae > Lampris > Lampris incognitus. The sequence continues at coordinate 414,804 of NW_026611584.1, read as the reverse complement.
ACCAACAAACCTAAAAAATGATCAGAACTGGAGAAATTACACATTGACATTGGGTGAAATCATGTAACTCTTAAGGACGTGTTGCAGACTTGTTGAGTAGATTCATTTTTCTTGTTTTGTTTGTTTTTGATGAAATTGTGCTTTTCTCGTCGAGAAAGGGCGTTTAACGCGATAAAAAGGTTTAGTGCGTTATGAATACGGGCTAGCTTACCAAAAGTACAAATGTGAACTAAATAAGGCCGGGAGTCGTTTTTATTGCTTAAAACACGATTTCTCGACCAGAATATGCTTTTTCAAAAAAGCCATGTTCCCATGGCGAGAGACTCGTTTTCTGTGAGAAAATGCATTAAAAGGAGGGATTTCATGAGAAACACTATAAATACATATTGTACTTGTCTGAAAACGCACAGAACCTTGAAATAGAAGGTTTCTCACCAAAAAACACATTGGTGAAACCCCTATCTTAAGGCTCTGAGTGTTTGCACACATGTACAAACAGGCATGTTTAAACTATAACGTTTTTAGTGAAATCATGTTTCTCTCGAGGAGAAAACGCGTTTAAAGCCATAAAAAGATCTCACTGTGTTTTGGCATTGACCAAGCTACCAGCAAACCTAAAAAATGATCAGAACTGGAGAAATTACACATTGACATTGGGTGAAATCATGTAACTCTTAAGGACGTGTTGCAGACTTGTTGAATAGATTCATTTTTCTTGTTTTGTTTGTTTTTGATGAAATTGTGCTTTTCTCGTCGAGAAAAGGCGTTTAACGCGATAAAAAGGTTTAGTGCGTTATGAATACGGGCTAGCTTACCAAAAGTACAAATGTGAACTAAATAAGGCCGGGAGTCGTTTTTATTGCTTAAAACACGATTTCTCGACCAGAATATGCTTTTTCAAAAAAGCCATGTTCCCATGGCGAGAGACTCGTTTTCTGTGAGAAAATGCATTAAAAGGAGGGATTTCATGAGAAACACTATAAATACATATTGTACTTGTCTGAAAACGCACAGAACCTTGAAATAGAAGGTTTCTCACCAAAAAACACATTGGTGAAACCCCTATCTTAAGGCTCTGAGTGTTTGCACACATGTACAAAAGGCATGGTTAAACTATAACGTTTTTAGTGAAATCATGTTTCTCTCGAGGAGAAAACGCGTTTAAAGCTATAAAAAGATCTCACTGTGTTTTGGCATTGACAAAGCTACCAACAACCTAAAAAATGATCAGAACTGGAGAAATTACACATTGACATTGGGTGAAATCATGTAACTCTTAAGGACGTGTTGCAGACTTGTTGAATAGATTCATTTTTCTTGTTTTGTTTGTTTTTGATGAAATGGTGCTTTTCTCGTCGAGAAAAGGCGTTTAACGCGATAAAAAGGTTTAGTGCGTTATGAATACGGGCTAGCTTACCAAAAGTACAAATGTGAACTAAATAAGGCCGGGAGTCGTTTTTATTGCTTAAAACACGATTTCTCGACCAGAATATGCTTTTTCAAAAAAGCCATGTTCCCATGGCGAGAGACTCGTTTTCTGTGAGAAAATGCATTAAAAGGAGGGATTTCATCAGAAACACTATAAATACATATTGTACTTGTCTGAAAACGCACAGAACCTTGAAATAGAAGGTTTCTCACCAAAAAACACATTGGTGAAACCCCTATCTTAAGGCTCTGAGTGTTTGCACACATGTACAACAGGCATGGTTAAACTATAACGTTTTTAGTGAAATCATGTTTCTCTCGAGGAGAAAACGCGTTTAAAGCCATAAAAAGATCTCACTGTGTTTTGGCATTGACCAAGCTACCAACAACCTAAAAAATGATCAGAACTGGAGAAATTACACATTTGACATTGGGTGAAATCATGTAACTCTTAAGGACGTGTTGCAGACTTGTTGAATAGATTCATTTTTCTTGTTTTGTTTGTTTTTGATGAAATGGTGCTTTTCTCGTCGAGAAAAGGCGTTTAACGCGATAAAAAGGTTTAGTGCGTTATGAATACGGGCTAGCTTACCAAAAGTACAAATGTGAACTAAATAAGGCCGGGAGTCGTTTTTATTGCTTAAAACACGATTTCTCGACCAGAATATGCTTTTTCAAAAAAGCCATGTTCCCATGGCGAGAGACTCATTTTCTGTGAGAAAATGCATTAAAAGGAGGGATTTCATCAGAAACACTATAAATACATATTGTACTTGTCTGAAAACGCACAGAACCTTGAAATAGAAGGTTTCTCACCAAAAAACACATTGGTGAAACCCCTATCTTAAGGCTCTGAGTGTTTGCACACATGTACAACAGGCATGGTTAAACTATAACGTTTTTAGTGAAATCATGTTTCTCTCGAGGAGAAAACGCGTTTAAAGCCATAAAAAGATCTCACTGTGCTTTGGCATTGACAAAGCTACCAACAACCTAAAAAATGATCAGAACTGGAGAAATTACACATTTGACATTGGGTGAAATCATGTAACTCTTAAGGACGTGTTGCAGACTTGTTGAATAGATTCATATTTCTTGTTTTGTTTGTTTTTGATGAAATTGTGCTTTTCTCGTCGAGAAAAGGCGTTTAACGCGATAAAAAGGTTTAGTGCGTTATGAATACGGGCTAGCTTAGCAAAAGTACAAATGTGAACTAAATAAGGCCGGGAGTCGTTTTTATTGCTTAAAACACGATTTCTCGACCAGAATATGCTTTTTCAAAAAAGCCATGTTCCCATGGCGAGAGACTCGTTTTCTGTGAGAAAATGCATTAAAAGGAGGGATTTCATGAGAAACACTATAAATACATATTGTACTTGTCTGAAAACGCACAGAACCTTGAAATAGAAGGTTTCTCACCAAAAAACACATTGGTGAAACCCCTATCTTAAGGCTCTGAGTGTTTGCATACATGTACAAACAGGCATGTTTAAACTATAACGTTTTTAGTGAAATCATGTTTCTCTCGAGGAGAAAACGCGTTTAAAGCCATAAAAAGATCTCACTGTGTTTTGGCATTGACAAAGCTACCAACAAACCTAAAAAATGATCAGAACTGGAGAAATTACACATTGACATTGGGTGAAATCATGTAACTCTTAAGGACGTGTTGCAGACTTGTTGAATAGATTCATTTTTCTTGTTTTGTTTGTTTTTGATGAAATTGTGCTTTTCTCGTCGAGAAAGGGCGTTTAACGCGATAAAAAGGTTTAGTGCGTTATGAATACGGGCTAGCTTACCAAAAGTACAAATGTGAACTAAATAAGGCCGGGAGTCGTTTTTATTGCTTAAAACACGATTTCTCGACCAGAATATGCTTTTTCAAAAAAGCCATGTTCCCATGGCGAGAGACTCGTTTTCTGTGAGAAAATGCATTAAAAGGAGGGATTTCATCAGAAACACTATAAATACATATTGTACTTGTCTGAAAACGCACAGAACCTTGAAATAGAAGGTTTCTCACCAAAAAACACATTGGTGAAACCCCTATCTTAAGGCTCTGAGTGTTTGCACACATGTACAAACAGGCATGTTTAAACTATAACGTTTTTAGTGAAATCATGTTTCTCTCGAGGAGAAAACGCGTTTAAAGCCATAAAAAGATCTCACTGTGTTTTGGCATTGACCAAGCTACCAACAACCTAAAAAATGATCAGAACTGGAGAAATTACACATTTGACATTGGGTGAAATCATGTAACTCTTAAGGACGTGTTGCAGACTTGTTGAATAGATTCATTTTTCTTGTTTTGTTTGTTTTTGATGAAATGGTGCTTTTCTCGTCGAGAAAAGGCGTTTAACGCGATAAAAAGGTTTAGTGCGTTATGAATACGGGCTAGCTTACCAAAAGTACAAATGTGAACTAAATAAGGCCGGGAGTCGTTTTTATTGCTTAAAACACGATTTCTCGACCAGAATATGCTTTTTCAAAAAAGCCATGTTCCCATGGCGAGAGACTCATTTTCTGTGAGAAAATGCATTAAAAGGAGGGATTTCATCAGAAACACTATAAATACATATTGTACTTGTCTGAAAACGCACAGAACCTTGAAATAGAAGGTTTCTCACCAAAAAACACATTGGTGAAACCCCTATCTTAAGGCTCTGAGTGTTTGCACACATGTACAACAGGCATGGTTAAACTATAACGTTTTTAGTGAAATCATGTTTCTCTCGAGGAGAAAACGCGTTTAAAGCCATAAAAAGATCTCACTGTGTTTTGGCATTGACAAAGCTACCAACAACCTAAAAAATGATCAGAACTGGAGAAATTACACATTTGACATTGGGTGAAATCATGTAACTCTTAAGGACGTGTTGCAGACTTGTTGAATAGATTCATATTTCTTGTTTTGTTTGTTTTTGATGAAATTGTGCTTTTCTCGTCGAGAAAAGGCGTTTAACGCGATAAAAAGGTTTAGTGCGTTATGAATACGGGCTAGCTTACCAAAAGTACAAATGTGAACTAAATAAGGCCGGGAGTCGTTTTTATTGCTTAAAACACGATTTCTCGACCAGAATATGCTTTTTCAAAAAAGCCATGTTCCCATGGCGAGAGACTCGTTTTCTGTGAGAAAATGCATTAAAAGGAGGGATTTCATGAGAAACACTATAAATACATATTGTACTTGTCTGAAAACGCACAGAACCTTGAAATAGAAGGTTTCTCACCAAAAAACACATTGGTGAAACCCCTATCTTAAGGCTCTGAGTGTTTGCATACATGTACAAACAGGCATGTTTAAACTATAACGTTTTTAGTGAAATCATGTTTCTCTCGAGGAGAAAACGCGTTTAAAGCCATAAAAAGATCTCACTGTGTTTTGGAATTGACAAAGCTACCAACAAACCTAAAAAATGATCAGAACTGGAGAAATTACACATTGACATTGGGTGAAATCATGTAACTCTTAAGGACGTGTTGCAGACTTGTTGAATAGATTCATTTTTCTTGTTTTGTTTGTTTTTGATGAAATTGTGCTTTTCTCGTCGAGAAAGGGCGTTTAACGCGATAAAAAGGTTTAGTGCGTTATGAATACGGGCTAGCTTACCAAAAGTACAAATGTGAACTAAATAAGGCCGGGAGTCGTTTTTATTGCTTAAAACACGATTTCTCGACCAGAATATGCTTTTTCAAAAAAGCCATGTTCCCATGGCGAGAGACTCGTTTTCTGTGAGAAAATGCATTAAAAGGAGGGATTTCATCAGAAACACTATAAATACATATTGTACTTGTCTGAAAACGCACAGAACCTTGAAATAGAAGGTTTCTCACCAAAAAACACATTGGTGAAACCCCTATCTTAAGGCTCTGAGTGTTTGCACACATGTACAAACAGGCATGTTTAAACTATAACGTTTTTAGTGAAATCATGTTTCTCTCGAGGAGAAAACGCGTTTAAAGCCATAAAAAGATCTCACTCTGTTTTGGCATTGACCAAGCTACCAACCACCTAAAAAATGATCAGAACTGGAGAAATTACACATTGACATTGGGTGAAATCATGTAACTCTTAAGGACGTGTTGCAGACTTGTTGAATAGATTCATTTTTCTTGTTTTGTTTGTTTTTGATGAAATGGTGCTTTTCTCGTCGAGAAAAGGCGTTTAACGCGATAAAAAGGTTTAGTGCGTTATGAATACGGGCTAGCTTACCAAAAGTACAAATGTGAACTAAATAAGGCCGGGAGTCGTTTTTATTGCTTAAAACACGATTTCTCGACCAGAATATGCTTTTTCAAAAAAGCCATGTTCCCATGGCGAGAGACTCGTTTTCTGTGAGAAAATGCATTAAAAGGAGGGATTTCATCAGAAACACTATAAATACATATTGTACTTGTCTGAAAACGCACAGAACCTTGAAATAGAAGGTTTCTCACCAAAAAACACATTGGTGAAACCCCTATCTTAAGGCTCTGAGTGTTTGCACACATGTACAACAGGCATGGTTAAACTATAACGTTTTTAGTGAAATCATGTTTCTCTCGAGGAGAAAACGCGTTTAAAGCCATAAAAAGATCTCACTGTGTTTTGGCATTGACCAAGCTACCAACAACCTAAAAAATGATCAGAACTGGAGAAATTACACATTTGACATTGGGTGAAATCATGTAACTCTTAAGGACGTGTTGCAGACTTGTTGAATAGATTCATTTTTCTTGTTTTGTTTGTTTTTGATGAAATGGTGCTTTTCTCGTCGAGAAAAGGCGTTTAACGCGATAAAAAGGTTTAGTGCGTTATGAATACGGGCTAGCTTACCAAAAGTACAAATGTGAACTAAATAAGGCCGGCAGTCGTTTTTATTGCTTAAAACACGATATCTCGACCAGAATATGCTTTTTCAAAAAAGCCATGTTCCCATGGCGAGAGACTCGTTTTCTGTGAGAAAATGCATTAAAAGGAGGGATTTCATCAGAAACACTATAAATACATATTGTACTTGTCTGAAAACGCACAGAACCTTGAAATAGAAGGTTTCTCACCAAAAAACACATTGGTGAAACCCCTATCTTAAGGCTCTGAGTGTTTGCACACATGTACAACAGGCATGGTTAAACTATAACGTTTTTAGTGAAATCATGTTTCTCTCGAGGAGAAAACGCGTTTAAAGCCATAAAAAGATCTCACTGTGTTTTGGCATTGACAAAGCTACCAACAACCTAAAAAATGATCAGAACTGGAGAAATTACACATTTGACATTGGGTGAAATCATGTAACTCTTAAGGACGTGTTGCAGACTTGTTGAATACATTCATTTTTCTTGTTTTGTTTGTTTTTGATGAAATTGTGCTTTTCTCGTCGAGAAAAGGCGTTTAACGCGATAAAAAGGTTTAGTGCGTTATGAATACGGGCTAGCTTACCAAAAGTACAAATGTGAACTAAATAAGGCCGGGAGTCGTTTTTATTGCTTAAAACACGATTTCTCGACCAGAATATGCTTTTTCAAAAAAGCCATGTTCCCATGGCGAGAGACTCGTTTTCTGTGAGAAAATGCATTAAAAGGAGGGATTTCATGAGAAACACTATAAATACATATTGTACTTGTCTGAAAACGCACAGAACCTTGAAATAGAAGGTTTCTCACCAAAAAACACATTGGTGAAACCCCTATCTTAAGGCTCTGAGTGTTTGCATACATGTACAAACAGGCATGTTTAAACTATAACGTTTTTAGTGAAATCATGTTTCTCTCGAGGAGAAAACGCGTTTAAAGCCATAAAAAGATCTCACTGTGTTTTGGCATTGACAAAGCTACCAACAAACCTAAAAAATGATCAGAACTGGAGAAATTACACATTGACATTGGGTGAAATCATGTAACTCTTAAGGACGTGTTGCAGACTTGTTGAATAGATTCATTTTTCTTGTTTTGTTTGTTTTTGATGAAATTGTGCTTTTCTCGTCGAGAAAGGGCGTTTAACGCGATAAAAAGGTTTAGTGCGTTATGAATACGGGCTAGCTTACCAAAAGTACAAATGTGAACTAAATAAGGCCGGGAGTCGTTTTTATTGCTTAAAACACGATTTCTCGACCAGAATATGCTTTTTCAAAAAAGCCATGTTCCCATGGCGAGAGACTCGTTTTCTGTGAGAAAATGCATTAGAAGGAGGGATTTCATGAGAAACACTATAAATACATATTGTACTTGTCTGAAAACGCACAGAACCTTGAAATAGAAGGTTTCTCACCAAAAAACACATTGGTGAAACCCCTATCTTAAGGCTCTGAGTGTTTGCACACATGTACAAACAGGCATGTTTAAACTATAACGTTTTTAGTGAAATCATGTTTCTCTCGAGGAGAAAACGCGTTTAAAGCCATAAAAAGATCTCACTGTGTTTTGGCATTGACCAAGCTACCAGCAAACCTAAAAAATGATCAGAACTGGAGAAATTACACATTGACATTGGGTGAAATCATGTAACTCTTAAGGACGTGTTGCAGACTTGTTGAATAGATTCATTTTTCTTGTTTTGTTTGTTTTTGATGAAATTGTGCTTTTCTCGTCGAGAAAAGGCGTTTAACGCGATAAAAAGGTTTAGTGCGTTATGAATACGGGCTAGCTTACCAAAAGTACAAATGTGAACTAAATAAGGCCGGGAGTCGTTTTTATTGCTTAAAACACGATTTCTCGACCAGAATATGCTTTTTCAAAAAAGCCATGTTCCCATGGCGAGAGACTCGTTTTCTGTGAGAAAATGCATTAAAAGGAGGGATTTCATGAGAAACACTATAAATACATATTGTACTTGTCTGAAAACGCACAGAACCTTGAAATAGAAGGTTTCTCACCAAAAAACACATTGGTGAAACGCCTATCTTAAGGCTCTGAGTGTTTGCACACATGTACAACAGGCATGGTTAAACTATAACGTTTTTAGTGAAATCATATTTCTCTCGAGGAGAAAACGCGTTTAAAGCCATAAAAAGATCTCACTGTGTTTTGGCATTGACCAAGCTACCAACCACCTAAAAAATGATCAGAACTGGAGAAATTACACATTGACATTGGGTGAAATCATGTAACTCTTAAGGACGTGTTGCAGACTTGTTGAATAGATTCATTTTTCTTGTTTTGTTTGTTTTTGATGAAATGGTGCTTTTCTCGTCGAGAAAAGGCGTTTAACGCGATAAAAAGGTTTAGTGCGTTATGAATACGGGCTAGCTTACCAAAAGTACAAATGTGAACTAAATAAGGCCGGGAGTCGTTTTTATTGCTTAAAACACGATTTCTCGACCAGAATATGCTTTTTCAAAAAAGCCATGTTCCCATGGCGAGAGACTCGTTTTCTGTGAGAAAATGCATTAAAAGGAGGGATTTCATGAGAAACACTATAAATACATATTGTACTTGTCTGAAAACGCACAGAACCTTGAAATAGAAGGTTTCTCACCAAAAAACACATTGGTGAAACCCCTATCTTAAGGCTCTGAGTGTTTGCACACATGTACAAACAGGCATGTTTAAACTATAACGTTTTTAGTGAAATCATGTTTCTCTCGAGGAGAAAACGCGTTTAAAGCCATAAAAAGATCTCACTGTGTTTTGGCATTGACCAAGCTACCAGCAAACCTAAAAAATGATCAGAACTGGAGAAATTACACATTGACATTGGGTGAAATCATGTAACTCTTAAGGACGTGTTGCAGACTTGTTGAATAGATTCATTTTTCTTGTTTTGTTTGTTTTTGATGAAATTGTGCTTTTCTCGTCGAGAAAAGGCGTTTAACGCGATAAAAAGGTTTAGTGCGTTATGAATACGGGCTAGCTTACCAAAAGTACAAATGTGAACTAAATAAGGCCGGGAGTCGTTTTTATTGCTTAAAACACGATTTCTCGACCAGAATATGCTTTTTCAAAAAAGCCATGTTCCCATGGCGAGAGACTCGTTTTCTGTGAGAAAATGCATTAAAAGGAGGGATTTCATCAGAAACACTATAAATACATATTGTACTTGTCTGAAAACGCACAGAACCTTGAAATAGAAGGTTTCTCACCAAAAAACACATTGGTAAAACCCCTATCTTAAGGCTCTGAGTGTTTGCACACATGTACAACAGGCATGGTTAAACTATAACGTTTTTAGTGAAATCATGTTTCTCTCGAGGAGAAAACGCGTTTAAAGCCATAAAAAGATCTCACTGTGTTTTGGCATTGACCAAGCTACCAACCACCTAAAAAATGATCAGAACTGGAGAAATTACACATTGACATTGGGTGAAATCATGTAACTCTTAAGGACGTGTTGCAGACTTGTTGAATACATTCATTTTTCTTGTTTTGTTTGTTTTTGATGAAATTGTGCTTTTCTCGTCGAGAAAAGGCGTTTAACGCGATAAAAAGGTTTAGTGCGTTATGAATACGGGCTAGCTTACCAAAAGTACAAATGTGAACTAAATAAGGCCGGGAGTCGTTTTTATTGCTTAAAACACGATTTCTCGACCAGAATATGCTTTTTCAAAAAAGCCATGTTCCCATGGCGAGAGACTCGTTTTCTGTGAGAAAATGCATTAAAAGGAGGGATTTCATGAGAAACACTATAAATACATATTGTACTTGTCTGAAAACGCACAGAACCTTGAAATAGAAGGTTTCTCACCAAAAAACACATTGGTGAAACCCCTATCTTAAGGCTCTGAGTGTTTGCACACATGTACAAACAGGCATGTTTAAACTATAACGTTTTTAGTGAAATCATGTTTCTCTCGAGGAGAAAACGCGTTTAAAGCCATAAAAAGATCTCACTGTGTTTTGGCATTGACCAAGCTACCAACAAACCTAAAAAATGATCAGAACTGGAGAAATTACACATTGACATTGGGTGAAATCATGTAACTCTTAAGGACGTGTTGCAGACTTGTTGAATAGATTCATTTTTCTTGTTTTGTTTGTTTTTGATGAAATTGTGCTTTTCTCGTCGAGAAAAGGCGTTTAACGCGATAAAAAGGTTTAGTGCGTTATGAATACGGGCTAGCTTACCAAAAGTACAAATGTGAACTAAATAAGGCCGGGAGTCGTTTTTATTGCTTAAAACACGATTTCTCGACCAGAATATGCTTTTTCAAAAAAGCCATGTTCCCATGGCGAGAGACTCGTTTTCTGTGAGAAAATGCATTAAAAGGAGGGATTTCATGAGAAACACTATAAATACATATTGTACTTGTCTGAAAACGCACAGAACCTTGAAATAGAAGGTTTCTCACCAAAAAACACATTGGTGAAACCCCTATCTTAAGGCTCTGAGTGTTTGCACACATGTACAAACAGGCATGTTTAAACTATAACGTTTTTAGTGAAATCATGTTTCTCTCGAGGAGAAAACGCGTTTAAAGCCATAAAAAGATCTCACTGTGTTTTGGCATTGACCAAGCTACCAACAAACCTAAAAAATGATCAGAACTGGAGAAATTACACATTGACATTGGGTGAAATCATGTAACTCTTAAGGACGTGTTGCAGACTTGTTGAATAGATTCATTTTTCTTGTTTTGTTTGTTTTTGATGAAATTGTGCTTTTCTCGTCGAGAAAAGGCGTTTAACGCAATAAAAAGGTTTAGTGCGTTATGAATACGGGCTAGCTTACCAAAAGTACAAATGTGAACTAAATAAGGCCGGGAGTCGTTTTTATTGCTTAAAACACGATTTCTCGACCAGAATATGCTTTTTCAACAAAGCCATGTTCCCATGGCGAGAGACTCGTTTTCTGTGAGAAAATGCATTAAAAGGAGGGATTTCATCAGAAACACTATAAATACATATTGTACTTGTCTGAAAACGCACAGAACCTTGAAATAGAAGGTTTCTCACCAAAAAACACATTGGTAAAACCCCTATCTTAAGGCTCTGAGTGTTTGCACACATGTACAACAGGCATGGTTAAACTATAACGTTTTTAGTGAAATCATGTTTCTCTCGAGGAGAAAACGCGTTTAAAGCCATAAAAAGATCTCACTGTGTTTTGGCATTGACCAAGCTACCAACCACCTAAAAAATGATCAGAACTGGAGAAATTACACATTGACATTGGGTGAAATCATGTAACTCTTAAGGACGTGTTGCAGACTTGTTGAATACATTCATTTTTCTTGTTTTGTTTGTTTTTGATGAAATTGTGCTTTTCTCGTCGAGAAAAGGCGTTTAACGCGATAAAAAGGTTTAGTGCGTTATGAATACGGGCTAGCTTACCAAAAGTACAAATGTGAACTAAATAAGGCCGGGAGTCGTTTTTATTGCTTAAAACACGATTTCTCGACCAGAATATGCTTTTTCAAAAAAGCCATGTTCCCATGGCGAGAGACTCGTTTTCTGTGAGAAAATGCATTAAAAGGAGGGATTTCATGAGAAACACTATAAATACATATTGTACTTGTCTGAAAACGCACAGAACCTTGAAATAGAAGGTTTCTCACCAAAAAACACATTGGTGAAACCCCTATCTTAAGGCTCTGAGTGTTTGCACACATGTACAAACAGGCATGTTTAAACTATAACGTTTTTAGTGAAATCATGTTTCTCTCGAGGAGAAAACGCGTTTAAAGCCATAAAAAGATCTCACTGTGTTTTGGCATTGACCAAGCTACCAACAAACCTAAAAAATGATCAGAACTGGAGAAATTACACATTGACATTGGGTGAAATCATGTAACTCTTAAGGACGTGTTGCAGACTTGTTGAATAGATTCATTTTTCTTGTTTTGTTTGTTTTTGATGAAATTGTGCTTTTCTCGTCGAGAAAAGGCGTTTAACGCGATAAAAAGGTTTAGTGCGTTATGAATACGGGCTAGCTTACCAAAAGTACAAATGTGAACTAAATAAGGCCGGGAGTCGTTTTTATTGCTTAAAACACGATTTCTCGACCAGAATATGCTTTTTCAAAAAAGCCATGTTCCCATGGCGAGAGACTCGTTTTCTGTGAGAAAATGCATTAAAAGGAGGGATTTCATGAGAAACACTATAAATACATATTGTACTTGTCTGAAAACGCACAGAACCTTGAAATAGAAGGTTTCTCACCAAAAAACACATTGGTAAAACCCCTATCTTAAGGCTCTGAGTATATGCACACATGTACAACAGGCATGTTTAAACTATAACGTTTTTAGTGAAATCATGTTTCTCTCGAGGAGAAAACGCGTTTAAAGCCATAAAAAGATCTCACTGTGTTTTGGCATTGACCAAGCTACCAACCACCTAAAAAATGATCAGAACTGGAGAAATTACACATTGACATTGGGTGAAATCATGTAACTCTTAAGGACGTGTTGCAGACTTGTTGAATACATTCATTTTTCTTGTTTTGTTTGTTTTTGATGAAATTGTGCTTTTCTCGTCGAGAAAAGGCGTTTAACGCGATAAAAAGGTTTAGTGCGTTATGAATACGGGCTAGCTTACCAAAAGTACAAATGTGAACTAAATAAGGCCGGGAGTCGTTTTTATTGCTTAAAACACGATTTCTCGACCAGAATATGCTTTTTCAAAAAAGCCATGTTCCCATGGCGAGAGACTCGTTTTCTGTGAGAAAATGCATTAAAAGGAGGGATTTCATGAGAAACACTATAAATACATATTGTACTTGTCTGAAAACGCACAGAACCTTGAAATAGAAGGTTTCTCACCAAAAAACACATTGGTGAAACCCCTATCTTAAGGCTCTGAGTGTTTGCACACATGTACAAACAGGCATGTTTAAACTATAACGTTTTTAGTGAAATCATGTTTCTCTCGAGGAGAAAACGCGTTTAAAGCCATAAAAAGATCTCACTGTGTTTTGGCATTGACCAAGCTACCAACAAACCTAAAAAATGATCAGAACTGGAGAAATTACACATTGACATTGGGTGAAATCATGTAACTCTTAAGGACGTGTTGCAGACTTGTTGAATAGATTCATTTTTCTTGTTTTGTTTGTTTTTGATGAAATTGTGCTTTTCTCGTCGAGAAAAGGCGTTTAACGCGATAAAAAGGTTTAGTGCGTTATGAATACGGGCTAGCTTACCAAAAGTACAAATGTGAACTAAATAAGGCCGGGAGTCGTTTTTATTGCTTAAAACACGATTTCTCGACCAGAATATGCTTTTTCAAAAAAGCCATGTTCCCATGGCGAGAGACTCGTTTTCTGTGAGAAAATGCATTAAAAGGAGGGATTTCATGAGAAACACTATAAATACATATTGTACTTGTCTGAAAACGCACAGAACCTTGAAATAGAAGGTTTCTCACCAAAAAACACATTGGTGAAACCCCTATCTTAAGGCTCTGAGTGTTTGCACACATGTACAAACAGGCATGTTTAAACTATAACGTTTTTAGTGAAATCATGTTTCTCTCGAGGAGAAAACGCGTTTAAAGCCATAAAAAGATCTCACTGTGTTTTGGCATTGACCAAGCTACCAACAAACCTAAAAAATGATCAGAACTGGAGAAATTACACATTGACATTGGGTGAAATCATGTAACTCTTAAGGACGTGTTGCAGACTTGTTGAATAGATTCATTTTTCTTGTTTTGTTTGTTTTTGATGAAATTGTGCTTATCTCGTCGAGAAAAGGCGTTTAACGCGATAAAAAGGTTTAGTGCGTTATGAATACGGGCTAGCTTACCAAAAGTACAAATGTGAACTAAATAAGGCCGGGAGTCGTTTTTATTGCTTAAAACACGATTTCTCGACCAGAATATGCTTTTTCAAAAAAGCCATGTTCCCATGGCGAGAGACTCGTTTTCTGTGAGAAAATGCATTAAAAGGAGGGATTTCATGAGAAACACTATAAATACATATTGTACTTGTCTGAAAACGCACAGAACCTTGAAATAGAAGGTTTCTCACCAAAAAACACATTGGTAAAACCCCTATCTTAAGGCTCTGAGTATTTGCACACATGTACAACAGGCATGTTTAAACTATAACGTTTTTAGTGAAATCATGTTTCTCTCGAGGAGAAAACGCGTTTAAAGCCATAAAAAGATCTCACTGTGTTTTGGCATTGACCAAGCTACCAACCACCTAAAAAATGATCAGAACTGGAGAAATTACACATTGACATTGGGTGAAATCATGTAACTCTTAAGGACGTGTTGCAGACTTGTTGAATAGATTCATTTTTCTTGTTTTGTTTGTTTTTGATGAAATTGTGCTTTTCTCGTCGAGAAAGGGCGTTTAACGCGATAAAAAGGTTTAGTGCGTTATGAATACGGGCTAGCTTACCAAAAGTACAAATGTGAACTAAATAAGGCCGGGAGTCGTTTTTATTGCTTAAAACACGATTTCTCGACCAGAATATGCTTTTTCAAAAAAGCCATGTTCCCATGGCGAGAGACTCGTTTTCTGTGAGAAAATGCATTAAAAGGAGGGATTTCATGAGAAACACTATAAATACATATTGTACTTGTCTGAAAACGCACAGAACCTTGAAATAGAAGGTTTCTCACCAAAAAACACATTGGTGAAACCCCTATCTTAAGGCTCTGAGTGTTTGCACACATGTACAAACAGGCATGTTTAAACTATAACGTTTTTAGTGAAATCATGTTTCTCTCGAGGAGAAAACGCGTTTAAAGCCATAAAAAGATCTCACTGTGTTTTGGCATTGACCAAGCTACCAACAAACCTAAAAAATGATCAGAACTGGAGAAATTACACATTGACATTGGGTGAAATCATGTAACTCTTAAGGACGTGTTGCAGACTTGTTGAATAGATTCATTTTTCTTGTTTTGTTTGTTTTTGATGAAATTGTGCTTTTCTCGTCGAGAAAAGGCGTTTAACGCGATAAAAAGGTTTAGTGCGTTATGAATACGGGCTAGCTTACCAAAAGTACAAATGTGAACTAAATAAGGCCGGGAGTCGTTTTTATTGCTTAAAACACGATTTCTCGACCAGAATATGCTTTTTCAAAAAAGCCATGTTCCCATGGCGAGAGACTCGTTTTCTGTGAGAAAATGCATTAAAAGGAGGGATTTCATGAGAAACACTATAAATACATATTGTACTTGTCTGAAAACGCACAGAACCTTGAAATAGAAGGTTTCTCACCAAAAAACACATTGGTAAAACCCCTATCTTAAGGCTCTGAGTATTTGCACACATGTACAACAGGCATGTTTAAACTATAACGTTTTTAGTGAAATCATGTTTCTCTCGAGGAGAAAACGCGTTTAAAGCCATAAAAAGATCTCACTGTGTTTTGGCATTGACCAAGCTACCAACCACCTAAAAAATGATCAGAACTGGAGAAATTACACATTGACATTGGGTGAAATCATGTAACTCTTAAGGACGTGTTGCAGACTTGTTGAATACATTCATTTTTCTTGTTTTGTTTGTTTTTGATGAAATTGTGCTTTTCTCGTCGAGAAAAGGCGTTTAACGCGATAAAAAGGTTTAGTGCGTTATGAATACGGGCTAGCTTACCAAAAGTACAAATGTGAACTAAATAAGGCCGGGAGTCGTTTTTATTGCTTAAAACACGATTTCTCGACCAGAATATGCTTTTTCAAAAAAGCCATGTTCCCATGGCGAGAGACTCGTTTTCTGTGAGAAAATGCATTAAAAGGAGGGATTTCATGAGAAACACTATAAATACATATTGTACTTGTCTGAAAACGCACAGAACCTTGAAATAGAAGGTTTCTCACCAAAAAACACATTGGTGAAACCCCTATCTTAAGGCTCTGAGTGTTTGCACACATGTACAAACAGGCATGTTTAAACTATAACGTTTTTAGTGAAATCATGTTTCTCTCGAGGAGAAAACGCGTTTAAAGCCATAAAAAGATCTCACTGTGTTTTGGCATTGACCAAGCTACCAACAAACCTAAAAAATGATCAGAACTGGAGAAATTACACATTGACATTGGGTGAAATCATGTAACTCTTAAGGACGTGTTGCAGACTTGTTGAATAGATTCATTTTTCTTGTTTTGTTTGTTTTTGATGAAATTGTGCTTTTCTCGTCGAGAAAAGGCGTTTAACGCGATAAAAAGGTTTAGTGCGTTATGAATACGGGCTAGCTTACCAAAAGTACAAATGTGAACTAAATAAGGCCGGGAGTCGTTTTTATTGCTTAAAACACGATTTCTCGACCAGAATATGCTTTTTCAAAAAAGCCATGTTCCCATGGCGAGAGACTCGTTTTCTGTGAGAAAATGCATTAAAAGGAGGGATTTCATGAGAAACACTATAAATACATATTGTACTTGTCTGAAAACGCACAGAACCTTGAAATAGAAGGTTTCTCACCAAAAAACACATTGGTGAAACCCCTATCTTAAGGCTCTGAGTGTTTGCACACATGTACAAACAGGCATGTTTAAACTATAACGTTTTTAGTGAAATCATGTTTCTCTCGAGGAGAAAACGCGTTTAAAGCCATAAAAAGATCTCACTGTGTTTTGGCATTGACCAAGCTACCAACAAACCTAAAAAATGATCAGAACTGGAGAAATTACACATTGACATTGGGTGAAATCATGTAACTCTTAAGGACGTGTTGCAGACTTGTTGAATAGATTCATTTTTCTTGTTTTGTTTGTTTTTGATGAAATTGTGCTTATCTCGTCGAGAAAAGGCGTTTAACGCGATAAAAAGGTTTAGTGCGTTATGAATACGGGCTAGCTTACCAAAAGTACAAATGTGAACTAAATAAGGCCGGGAGTCGTTTTTATTGCTTAAAACACGATTTCTCGACCAGAATATGCTTTTTCAAAAAAGCCATGTTCCCATGGCGAGAGACTCGTTTTCTGTGAGAAAATGCATTAAAAGGAGGGATTTCATCAGAAACACTATAAATACATATTGTACTTGTCTGAAAACGCACAGAACCTTGAAATAGAAGGTTTCTCACCAAAAAACACATTGGTAAAACCCCTATCTTAAGGCTCTGAGTATTTGCACACATGTACAACAGGCATGTTTAAACTATAACGTTTTTAGTGAAATCATGTTTCTCTCGAGGAGAAAACGCGTTTAAAGCCATAAAAAGATCTCACTGTGTTTTGGCATTGACCAAGCTACCAACCACCTAAAAAATGATCAGAACTGGAGAAATTACACATTGACATTGGGTGAAATCATGTAACTCTTAAGGACGTGTTGCAGACTTGTTGAATACATTCATTTTTCTTGTTTTGTTTGTTTTTGATGAAATTGTGCTTTTCTCGTCGAGAAAAGGCGTTTAACGCGATAAAAAGGTTTAGTGCGTTATGAATACGGGCTAGCTTACCAAAAGTACAAATGTGAACTAAATAAGGCCGGGAGTCGTTTTTATTGCTTAAAACACGATTTCTCGACCAGAATATGCTTTTTCAAAAAAGCCATGTTCCCATGGCGAGAGACTCGTTTTCTGTGAGAAAATGCATTAAAAGGAGGGATTTCATGAGAAACACTATAAATACATATTGTACTTGTCTGAAAACGCACAGAACCTTGAAATAGAAGGTTTCTCACCAAAAAACACATTGGTGAAACCCCTATCTTAAGGCTCTGAGTGTTTGCACACATGTACAAACAGGCATGTTTAAACTATAACGTTTTTAGTGAAATCATGTTTCTCTCGAGGAGAAAACGCGTTTAAAGCCATAAAAAGATCTCCCTGTGTTTTGGCATTGACCAAGCTACCAACAAACCTAAAAAATGATCAGAACTGGAGAAATTACACATTGACATTGGGTGAAATCATGTAACTCTTAAGGACGTGTTGCAGACTTGTTGAATAGATTCATTTTTCTTGTTTTGTTTGTTTTTGATGAAATTGTGCTTTTCTCGTCGAGAAAAGGCGTTTAACGCGATAAAAAGGTTTAGTGCGTTATGAATACGGGCTAGCTTACCAAAAGTACAAATGTGAACTAAATAAGGCCGGGAGTCGTTTTTATTGCTTAAAACACGATTTCTCGACCAGAATATGCTTTTTCAAAAAAGCCATGTTCCCATGGCGAGAGACTCGTTTTCTGTGAGAAAATGCATTAAAAGGAGGGATTTCATCAGAAACACTATAAATACATATTGTACTTGTCTGAAAACGCACAGAACCTTGAAATAGAAGGTTTCTCACCAAAAAAAACATTGGTGAAACCCCTATCTTAAGGCTCTGAGTGTTTGCACACATGTACAAACAGGCATGTTTAAACTATAACGTTTTTAGTGAAATCATGTTTCTCTCGAGGAGAAAACGCGTTTAAAGCCATAAAAAGATCTCACTCTGTTTTGGCATTGACCAAGCTACCAGCAAACCTAAAAAATGATCAGAACTGGAGAAATTACACATTGACATTGGGTGAAATCATGTAACTCTTAAGGACGTGTTGCAGACTTGTTGAATAGATTCATTTTTCTTGTTTTGTTTGTTTTTGATGAAATTGTGCTTTTCTCGTCAAGAAAAGGCGTTTAACGCGATAAAAAGGTTTAGTGCGTTATGAATACGGGCTAGCTTACCAAAAGTACAAATGTGAACTAAATAAGGCCGGGAGTCGTTTTTATTGCTTAAAACACGATTTCTCGACCAGAATATGCTTTTTGCAAAAAAGCCATGTTCCCATGGCGAGAGACTCGTTTTCTGAGAGAAAATGCATTAAAAGGAGGGATTTCATGAGAAACACTATAAATACATATTGTACTTGTCTGAAAACGCACAGAACCTTGAAATAGAAGGTTTCTCACCAAAAAACACATTGGTGAAACCCCTATCTTAAGGCTCTGAGTGTTTGCACACATGTACAACAGGCATGGTTAAACTATAACGTTTTTAGTGAAATCATATTTCTCTCGAGGAGAAAACGCGTTTAAAGCCATAAAAAGATCTCACTGTGTTTTGGCATTGACCAAGCTACCAACCACCTAAAAAATGATCAGAACTGGAGAAATTACACATTGACATTGGGTGAAATCATGTAACTCTTAAGGACGTGTTGCAGACTTGTTGAATAGATTCATTTTTCTTGTTTTGTTTGTTTTTGATGAAATGGTGCTTTTCTCGTCGAGAAAAGGCGTTTAACGCGATAAAAAGGTTTAGTGCGTTATGAATACGGGCTAGCTTACCAAAAGTACAAATGTGAACTAAATAAGGCCGGGAGTCGTTTTTATTGCTTAAAACACGATTTCTCGACCAGAATATGCTTTTTCAAAAAAGCCATGTTCCCATGGCGAGAGACTCGTTTTCTGTGAGAAAATGCATTAAAAGGAGGGATTTCATGAGAAACACTATAAATACATATTGTACTTGTCTGAAAACGCACAGAACCTTGAAATAGAAGGTTTCTCACCAAAAAACACATTGGTGAAACCCCTATCTTAAGGCTCTGAGTGTTTGCACACATGTACAAACAGGCATGTTTAAACTATAACGTTTTTAGTGAAATCATGTTTCTCTCGAGGAGAAAACGCGTTTAAAGCCATAAAAAGATCTCACTGTGTTTTGGCATTGACCATGCTACCAACAAACCTAAAAAATGATCAGAACTGGAGAAATTACACATTGACATTGGGTGAAATCATGTAACTCTTAAGGACGTGTTGCAGACTTGTTGAATAGATTCATTTTTCTTGTTTTGTTTGTTTTTGATGAAATTGTGCTTTTCTCGTCGAGAAAAGGCGTTTAACGCGATAAAAAGGTTTAGTGCGTTATGAATACGGGCTAGCTTACCAAAAGTACAAATGTGAACTAAATAAGGCCGGGAGTCGTTTTTATTGCTAAAAACACGATTTCTTACCCAGAATATGCTTTTTCAAAAAAGCCATGTTCCCATGGCGAGAGACTCGTTTTCTGTGAGAAAATGCATTAAAAGGAGGGATTTCATCAGAAACACTATAAATACATATTGTACTTGTCTGAAAACGCACAGAACCTTGAAATAGAAGGTTTCTCACCAAAAAACACATTGGTAAAACCCCTATCTTAAGGCTCTGAGTGTTTGCACACATGTACAACAGGCATGGTTAAACTATAACGTTTTTAGTGAAATCATGTTTCTCTCGAGGAGAAAACGCGTTTAAAGCCATAAAAAGATCTCACTGTGTTTTGGCATTGACCAAGCTACCAACCACCTAAAAAATGATCAGAACTGGAGAAATTACACATTGACATTGGGTGAAATCATGTAACTCTTAAGGACGTGTTGCAGACTTGTTGAATAGATTCATTTTTCTTGTTTTGTTTGTTTTTGATGAAATTGTGCTTTTCTCGTCGAGAAAAGGCGTTTAACGCGATAAAAAGGTTTAGTGCGTTATGAATACGGGCTAGCTTACCAAAAGTACAAATGTGAACTAAATAAGGCCGGGAGTCGTTTTTATTGCTTAAAACACGATTTCTCGACCAGAATATGCTTTTTCAAAAAAGCCATGTTCCCATGGCGAGAGACTCGTTTTCTGTGAGAAAATGCATTAAAAGGAGGGATTTCATGAGAAACACTATAAATACATATTGTACTTGTCTGAAAACGCACAGAACCTTGAAATAGAAGGTTTCTCACCAAAAAACACATTGGTGAAACCCCTATCTTAAGGCTCTGAGTGTTTGCACACATGTACAAACAGGCATGTTTAAACTATAACGTTTTTAGTGAAATCATGTTTCTCTCGAGGAGAAAACGCGTTTAAAGCCATAAAAAGATCTCACTGTGTTTTGGCATTGACCAAGCTACCAACAACCTAAAAAATGATCAGAACTGGAGAAATTACACATTGACATTGGGTGAAATCATGGAACTCTTAAGGACGTGTTGCAGACTTGTTGAATAGATTCATTTTTCTTGTTTTGTTTGTTTTTGATGAAATTGTGCTTTTCTCGTCGAGAAAAGGCGTTTAACGCGATAAAAAGGTTTAGTGCGTTATGAATACGGGCTAGCTTACCAAAAGTACAAATGTGAACTAAATAAGGCCGGGAGTCGTTTTTATTGCTTAAAACACGATTTCTCGACCAGAATATGTTTTTTCAAAAAAGCCATGTTCCCATGGCGAGAGACTCGTTTTCTGTGAGAAAATGCATTAAAAGGAGGGATTTCATGAGAAACACTATAAATACATATTGTACTTGTCTGAAAACGCACAGAACCTTGAAATAGAAGGTTTCTCACCAAAAAACACATTGGTGAAACCCCTATCTTAAGGCTCTGAGTGTTTGCACACATTTACAAACAGGCATGTTTAAACTATAACGTTTTTAGTGAAATCATGTTTCTCTCGAGGAGAAAACGCGTTTAAAGCCATAAAAAGATCTCACTGTGTTTTGGCATTGACCATGCTACCAACAAACCTAAAAAATGATCAGAACTGGAGAAATTACACATTGACATTGGGTGAAATCATGTAACTCTTAAGGACGTGTTGCAGACTTGTTGAATAGATTCATTTTTCTTGTTTTGTTTGTTTTTGATGAAATTGTGCTTTTCTCGTCGAGAAAAGGCGTTTAACGCGATAAAAAGGTTTAGTGCGTTATGAATACGGGCTAGCTTACCAAAAGTACAAATGTGAACTAAATAAGGCCGGGAGTCGTTTTTATTGCTTAAAACACGATTTCTCGACCAGAATATGCTTTTTCAAAAAAGCCATGTTCCCATGGCGAGAGACTCGTTTTCTGTGAGAAAATGCATTAAAAGGAGGGATTTCATCAGAAACACTATAAATACATATTGTACTTGTCTGAAAACGCACAGAACCTTGAAATAGAAGGTTTCTCACCAAAAAACACATTGGTAAAACCCCTATCTTAAGGCTCTGAGTGTTTGCACACATGTACAACAGGCATGGCTAAACTATAACGTTTTTAGTGAAATCATGTTTCTCTCGAGGAGAAAACGCGTTTAAAGCCATAAAAAGATCTCACTGTGTTTTGGCATTGACCAAGCTACCAACCACCTAAAAAATGATCAGAACTGGAGAAATTACACATTGACATTGGGTGAAATCATGTAACTCTTAAGGACGTGTTGCAGACTTGTTGAATACATTCATTTTTCTTGTTTTGTTTGTTTTTGATGAAATTGTGCTTTTCTCGTCGAGAAAAGGCGTTTAACGCGATAAAAAGGTTTAGTGCGTTATGAATACGGGCTAGCTTACCAAAAGTACAAATGTGAACTAAATAAGGCCGGGAGTCGTTTTTATTGCTTAAAACACGATTTCTCGACCAGAATATGCTTTTTCAAAAAAGCCATGTTCCCATGGCGACAGACTCGTTTTCTGTGAGAAAATGCATTAAAAGGAGGGATTTCATGAGAAACACTATAAATACATATTGTACTTGTCTGAAAACGCACAGAACCTTGAAATAGAAGGTTTCTCACCAAAAAACACATTGGTGAAACCCCTATCTTAAGGCTCTGAGTGTTTGCACACATGTACAAACAGGCATGTTTAAACTATAACGTTTTTAGTGAAATCATGTTTCTCTCGAGGAGAAAACGCGTTTAAAGCCATAAAAAGATCTCACTGTGTTTTGGCATTGACCAAGCTACCAACAAACCTAAAAAATGATCAGAACTGGAGAAATTACACATTGACATTGGGTGAAATCATGTAACTCTTAAGGACGTGTTGCAGACTTGTTGAATAGATTCATTTTTCTTGTTTTGTTTGTTTTTGATGAAATTGTGCTTTTCTCGTCGAGAAAAGGCGTTTAACGCGATAAAAAGGTTTAGTGCGTTATGAATACGGGCTAGCTTACCAAAAGTACAAATGTGAACTAAATAAGGCCGGGAGTCGTTTTTATTGCTTAAAACACGATTTCTCGACCAGAATATGCTTTTTGCAAAAAAGCCATGTTCCCATGGCGAGAGACTCGTTTTCTGAGAGAAAATGCATTAAAAGGAGGGATTTCATGAGAAACACTATAAATACATATTGTACTTGTCTGAAAACGCACAGAACCTTGAAATAGAAGGTTTCTCACCAAAAAACGCATTGGTGAAACGCCTATCTTAAGGCTCTGAGTGTTTGCACACATGTACAAACAGGCATGTTTAAACTATAACGTTTTTAGTGAAATCATGTTTCTCTCGAGGAGAAAACGCGTTTAAAGCCATAAAAAGATCTCACTGTGTTTTGGCATTGACCAAGCTACCAACAACCTAAAAAATGATCAGAACTGGAGAAATTACACATTGACATTGGGTGAAATCATGGAACTCTTAAGGACGTGTTGCAGACTTGTTGAATACATTCATTTTTCTTGTTTTGTTTGTTTTTGATGAAATTGTGCTTTTCTCGTCGAGAAAAGGCGTTTAACGCGATAAAAAGGTTTAGTGCGTTATGAATACGGGCTAGCTTACCAAAAGTACAAATGTGAACTAAATAAGGCCGGGAGTCGTTTTTATTGCTTAAAACACGATTTCTCGACCAGAATATGTTTTTTCAAAAAAGCCATGTTCCCATGGCGAGAGACTCGTTTTCTGTGAGAAAATGCATTAAAAGGAGGGATTTCATGAGAAACACTATAAATACATATTGTACTTGTCTGAAAACGCACAGAACCTTGAAATAGAAGGTTTCTCACCAAAAAACACATTGGTGAAACCCCTATCTTAAGGCTCTGAGTGTTTGCACACATTTACAAACAGGCATGTTTAAACTATAACGTTTTTAGTGAAATCATGTTTCTCTCGAGGAGAAAACGCGTTTAAAGCCATAAAAAGATCTCACTGTGTTTTGGCATTGACCATGCTACCAACAAACCTAAAAAATGATCAGAACTGGAGAAATTACACATTGACATTGGGTGAAATCATGTAACTCTTAAGGACGTGTTGCAGACTTGTTGAATAGATTCATTTTTCTTGTTTTGTTTGTTTTTGATGAAATTGTGCTTTTCTCGTCGAGAAAAGGCGTTTAACGCGATAAAAAGGTTTAGTGCGTTATGAATACGGGCTAGCTTACCAAAAGTACAAATGTGAACTAAATAAGGCCGGGAGTCGTTTTTATTGCTTAAAACACGATTTCTCGACCAGAATATGCTTTTTCAAAAAAGCCATGTTCCCATGGCGAGAGACTCGTTTTCTGTGAGAAAATGCATTAAAAGGAGGGATTTCATCAGAAACACTATAAATACATATTGTACTTGTCTGAAAACGCACAGAACCTTGAAATAGAAGGTTTCTCACCAAAAAACACATTGGTAAAACCCCTATCTTAAGGCTCTGAGTGTTTGCACACATGTACAACAGGCATGGCTAAACTATAACGTTTTTAGTGAAATCATGTTTCTCTCGAGGAGAAAACGCGTTTAAAGCCATAAAAAGATCTCACTGTGTTTTGGCATTGACCAAGCTACCAACCACCTAAAAAATGATCAGAACTGGAGAAATTACACATTGACATTGGGTGAAATCATGTAACTCTTAAGGACGTGTTGCAGACTTGTTGAATACATTCATTTTTCTTGTTTTGTTTGTTTTTGATGAAATTGTGCTTTTCTCGTCGAGAAAAGGCGTTTAACGCGATAAAAAGGTTTAGTGCGTTATGAATACGGGCTAGCTTACCAAAAGTACAAATGTGAACTAAATAAGGCCGGGAGTCGTTTTTATTGCTTAAAACACGATTTCTCGACCAGAATATGCTTTTTCAAAAAAGCCATGTTCCCATGGCGAGAGACTCGTTTTCTGTGAGAAAATGCATTAAAAGGAGGGATTTCATGAGAAACACTATAAATACATATTGTACTTGTCTGAAAACGCACAGAACCTTGAAATAGAAGGTTTCTCACCAAAAAACACATTGGTGAAACCCCTATCTTAAGGCTCTGAGTGTTTGCACACATGTACAAACAGGCATGTTTAAACTATAACGTTTTTAGTGAAATCATGTTTCTCTCGAGGAGAAAACGCGTTTAAAGCCATAAAAAGATCTCACTGTGTTTTGGCATTGACCAAGCTACCAACAAACCTAAAAAATGATCAGAACTGGAGAAATTACACATTGACATTGGGTGAAATCATGTAACTCTTAAGGACGTGTTGCAGACTTGTTGAATAGATTCATTTTTCTTGTTTTGTTTGTTTTTGATGAAATTGTGCTTTTCTCGTCGAGAAAAGGCGTTTAACGCGATAAAAAGGTTTAGTGCGTTATGAATACGGGCTAGCTTACCAAAAGTACAAATGTGAACTAAATAAGGCCGGGAGTCGTTTTTATTGCTTAAAACACGATTTCTCGACCAGAATATGCTTTTTGCAAAAAAGCCATGTTCCCATGGCGAGAGACTCGTTTTCTGAGAGAAAATGCATTAAAAGGAGGGATTTCATGAGAAACACTATAAATACATATTGTACTTGTCTGAAAACGCACAGAACCTTGAAATAGAAGGTTTCTCACCAAAAAACGCATTGGTGAAACGCCTATCTTAAGGCTCTGAGTGTTTGCACACATGTACAACAGGCATGGTTAAACTATAACGTTTTTAGTGAAATCATGTTTCTCTCGAGGAGAAAACGCGTTTAAAGCCATAAAAAGATCTCACTGTGTTTTGGCATTGACCAAGCTACCAACCACCTAAAAAATGATCAGAACTGGAGAAATTACACATTGACATTGGGTGAAATCATGTAACTCTTAAGGACGTGTTGCAGACTTGTTGAATACATTCATTTTTCTTGTTTTGTTTGTTTTTGATGAAATGGTGCTTTTCTCGTCGAGAAAAGGCGTTTAACGCGATAAAAAGGTTTAGTGCGTTATGAATACGGGCTAGCTTACCAAAAGTACAAATGTGAACTAAATAAGGCCGGGAGTCGTTTTTATTGCTTAAAACACGATTTCTCGACCAGAATATGCTTTTTCAAAAAAGCCATGTTCCCATGGCGAGAGACTCGTTTTCTGTGAGAAAATGCATTAAAAGGAGGGATTTCATGAGAAACACTATAAATACATATTGTACTTGTCTGAAAACGCACAGAACCTTGAAATAGAAGGTTTCTCACCAAAAAACACATTGGTGAAACCCCTATCTTAAGGCTCTGAGTGTTTGCACACATGTACAAACAGGCATGTTTAAACTATAACGTTTTTAGTGAAATCATGTTTCTCTCGAGGAGAAAACGCGTTTAAAGCCATAAAAAGATCTCACTGTGTTTTGGCATTGACAAAGCTACCAACAAACCTAAAAAATGATCAGAACTGGAGAAATTACACATTGACATTGGGTGAAATCATGTAACTCTTAAGGACGTGTTGCAGACTTGTTGAATAGATTCATTTTTCTTGTTTTGTTTGTTTTTGATGAAATTGTGCTTTTCTCGTCGAGAAAAGGCGTTTAACGCGATAAAAAGGTTTAGTGCGTTATGAATACGGGCTAGCTTACCAAAAGTACAAATGTGAACTAAATAAGGCCGGGAGTCGTTTTTATTGCTAAAAACACGATTTCTTACCCAGAATATGCTTTTTCAAAAAAGCCATGTTCCCATGGCGAGAGACTCGTTTTCTGTGAGAAAATGCATTAAAAGGAGGGATTTCATCAGAAACACTATAAATACATATTGTACTTGTCTGAAAACGCACAAAACCTTGAAATAGAAGGTTTCTCACCAAAAAACACATTGGTAAAACCCCTATCTTAAGGCTCTGAGTGTTTGCACACATGTACAACAGGCATGGTTAAACTATAACGTTTTTAGTGAAATCATGTTTCTCTCGAGGAGAAAACGCGTTTAAAGCCATAAAAAGATCTCACTGTGTTTTGGCATTGACCAAGCTACCAACAAACCTAAAAAATGATCAGAACTGGAGAAATTACACATTGACATTGGGTGAAATCATGTAACTCTTAAGGACGTGTTGCAGACTTGTTGAATACATTCATTTTTCTTGTTTTGTTTGTTTTTGATGAAATGGTGCTTTTCTCGTCGAGAAAAGGCGTTTAACGCGATAAAAAGGTTTAGTGCGTTATGAATACGGGCTAGCTTACCAAAAGTACAAATGTGAACTAAATAAGGCCGGGAGTCGTTTTTATTGCTTAAAACACGATTTCTCGACCAGAATATGCTTTTTCAAAAAAGCCATGTTCCCATGGCGAGAGACTCGTTTTCTGTGAGAAAATGCATTAAAAGGAGGGATTTCATGAGAAACACTATAAATACATATTGTACTTGTCTGAAAACGCACAGAACCTTGAAATAGAAGGTTTCTCACCAAAAAACACATTGGTGAAACCCCTATCTTAAGGCTCTGAGTGTTTGCACACATGTACAAACAGGCATGTTTAAACTATAACGTTTTTAGTGAAATCATGTTTCTCTCGAGGAGAAAACGCGTTTAAAGCCATAAAAAGATCTCACTGTGTTTTGGCATTGACAAAGCTACCAACAAACCTAAAAAATGATCAGAACTGGAGAAATTACACATTGACATTGGGTGAAATCATGTAACTCTTAAGGACGTGTTGCAGACTTGTTGAATAGATTCATTTTTCTTGTTTTGTTTGTTTTTGATGAAATTGTGCTTTTCTCGTCGAGAAAAGGCGTTTAACGCGATAAAAAGGTTTAGTGCGTTATGAATACGGGCTAGCTTACCAAAA
This sequence comes from Lampris incognitus, assembly GCF_029633865.1. Lineage (NCBI taxonomy): Eukaryota > Metazoa > Chordata > Actinopteri > Lampriformes > Lampridae > Lampris > Lampris incognitus. The sequence goes on along the minus strand of NW_026611584.1, from coordinate 386,836 downwards.
GTACAAATGTGAACTAAATAAGGCCGGGAGTCGTTTTTATTGCTAAAAACACGATTTCTTACCCAGAATATGCTTTTTCAAAAAAGCCATGTTCCCATGGCGAGAGACTCGTTTTCTGTGAGAAAATGCATTAAAAGGAGGGATTTCATCAGAAACACTATAAATACATATTGTACTTGTCTGAAAACGCACAAAACCTTGAAATAGAAGGTTTCTCACCAAAAAACACATTGGTAAAACCCCTATCTTAAGGCTCTGAGTGTTTGCACACATGTACAACAGGCATGGTTAAACTATAACGTTTTTAGTGAAATCATGTTTCTCTCGAGGAGAAAACGCGTTTAAAGCCATAAAAAGATCTCACTGTGTTTTGGCATTGACCAAGCTACCAACAAACCTAAAAAATGATCAGAACTGGAGAAATTACACATTGACATTGGGTGAAATCATGTAACTCTTAAGGACGTGTTAAAGACTTGTTGAATAGATTCATTTTTCTTGTTTTGTTTGTTTTTGATGAAATTGTGCTTTTCTCGTCGAGAAAAGGCGTTTAACGCGATAAAAAGGTTTAGTGCGTTATGAATACGGGCTAGCTTAGCAAAAGTACAAATGTGAACTAAATAAGGCCGGGAGTCGTTTTTATTGCTTAAAACACGATTTCTCGACCAGAATATGCTTTTTCAAAAAAGCCATGTTCCCATGGCGAGAGACTCGTTTTCTGTGAGAAAATGCATTAAAAGGAGGGATTTCATGAGAAACACTATAAATACATATTGTACTTGTCTGAAAACGCACAGAACCTTGAAATAGAAGGTTTCTCACCAAAAAACACATTGGTGAAACCCCTATCTTAAGGCTCTGAGTGTTTGCACACATTTACAAACAGGCATGTTTAAACTATAACGTTTTTAGTGAAATCATGTTTCTCTCGAGGAGAAAACGCGTTTAAAGCCATAAAAAGATCTCACTGTGTTTTGGCATTGACAAAGCTACCAACAAACCTGAAAAATGATCAGAACTGGAGAAATTACACATTGACATTGGGTGAAATCATGTAACTCTTAAGGACGTGTTGCAGACTTGTTGAATAGATTCATTTTTCTTGTTTTGTTTGTTTTTGATGAAATTGTGCTTTTCTCGTCGAGAAAAGGCGTTTAACGCGATAAAAAGGTTTAGTGCGTTATGAATACGGGCTAGCTTACCAAAAGTACAAATGTGAACTAAATAAGGCCGGGAGTCGTTTTTATTGCTAAAAACACGATTTCTCGACCAGAATATGCTTTTTCAAAAAAGCCATGTTCCCATGGCGAGAGACTCGTTTTCTGTGAGAAAATGCATTAAAAGGAGGGATTTCATCAGAAACACTATAAATACATATTGTACTTGTCTGAAAACGCACAGAACCTTGAAATAGAAGGTTTCTCACCAAAAAACACATTGGTAAAACCCCTATCTTAAGGCTCTGAGTGTTTGCACACATGTACAACAGGCATGGTTAAACTATAACGTTTTTAGTGAAATCATGTTTCTCTCGAGGAGAAAACGCGTTTAAAGCCATAAAAAGATCTCACTGTGTTTTGGCATTGACCAAGCTACCAACCACCTAAAAAATGATCAGAACTGGAGAAATTACACATTGACATTGGGTGAAATCATGTAACTCTTAAGGACGTGTTGCAGACTTGTTGAATACATTCATCTTTCTTGTTTTGTTTGTTTTTGATGAAATGGTGCTTTTCTCGTCGAGAAAAGGCGTTTAACGCGATAAAAAGGTTTAGTGCGTTATGAATACGGGCTAGCTTACCAAAAGTACAAATGTGAACTAAATAAGGCCGGGAGTCGTTTTTATTGCTTAAAACACGATTTCTCGACCAGAATATGCTTTTTCAAAAAAGCCATGTTCCCATGGCGAGAGACTCGTTTTCTGTGAGAAAATGCATTAAAAGGAGGGATTTCATGAGAAACACTATAAATACATATTGTACTTGTCTGAAAACGCACAGAACCTTGAAATAGAAGGTTTCTCACCAAAAAACACATTGGTGAAACCCCTATCTTAAGGCTCTGAGTGTTTGCACACATGTACAAACAGGCATGTTTAAACTATAACGTTTTTAGTGAAATCATGTTTCTCTCGAGGAGAAAACGCGTTTAAAGCCATAAAAAGATCTCACTGTGTTTTGGCATTGACAAAGCTACCAACAAACCTAAAAAATGATCAGAACTGGAGAAATTACACATTGACATTGGGTGAAATCATGTAACTCTTAAGGACGTGTTGCAGACTTGTTGAATAGATTCATTTTTCTTGTTTTGTTTGTTTTTGATGAAATTGTGCTTTTCTCGTCGAGAAAAGGCGTTTAACGCCATAAAAAGGTTTAGTGCGTTATGAATACGGGCTAGCTTACCAAAAGTACAAATGTGAACTAAATAAGGCCGGGAGTCGTTTTTATTGCTAAAAACACGATTTCTCGACCAGAATATGCTTTTTCAAAAAAGCCATGTTCCCATGGCGAGAGACTCGTTTTCTGTGAGAAAATGCATTAAAAGGAGGGATTTCATCAGAAACACTATAAATACATATTGTACTTGTCTGAAAACGCACAGAACCTTGAAATAGAAGGTTTCTCACCAAAAAACACATTGGTAAAACCCCTATCTTAAGGCTCTGAGTGTTTGCACACATGTACAACAGGCATGGTTAAACTATAACGTTTTTAGTGAAATCATGTTTCTCTCGAGGAGAAAACGCGATTAAAGCCATAAAAAGATCTCACTGTGTTTTGGCATTGACCAAGCTACCAACCACCTAAAAAATGATCAGAACTGGAGAAATTACACATTGACATTGGGTGAAATCATGTAACTCTTAAGGACGTGTTGCAGACTTGTTGAATACATTCATTTTTCTTGTTTTGTTTGTTTTTGATGAAATTGTGCTTTTCTCGTCGAGAAAAGGCGTTTAACGCGATAAAAAGGTTTAGTGCGTTATGAATACGGGCTAGCTTACCAAAAGTACAAATGTGAACTAAATAAGGCCGGGAGTCGTTTTTATTGCTTAAAACACGATTTCTCGACCAGAATATGCTTTTTCAAAAAAGCCATGTTCCCATGGCGAGAGACTCGTTTTCTGTGAGAAAATGCATTAAAAGGAGGGATTTCATGAGAAACACTATAAATACATATTGTACTTGTCTGAAAACGCACAGAACCTTGAAATAGAAGGTTTCTCACCAAAAAACACATTGGTGAAACCCCTATCTTAAGGCTCTGAGTGTTTGCACACATGTACAAACAGGCATGTTTAAACTATAACGTTTTTAGTGAAATCATGTTTCTCTCGAGGAGAAAACGCGTTTAAAGCCATAAAAAGATCTCACTGTGTTTTGGCATTGACCAAGCTACCAACAAACCTAAAAAATGATCAGAACTGGAGAAATTACACATTGACATTGGGTGAAATCATGTAACTCTTAAGGACGTGTTGCAGACTTGTTGAATAGATTCATTTTTCTTGTTTTGTTTGTTTTTGATGAAATGGTGCTTTTCTCGTCGAGAAAAGGCGTTTAACGCGATAAAAAGGTTTAGTGCGTTATGAATACGGGCTAGCTTACCAAAAGTACAAATGTGAACTAAATAAGGCCGGGAGTCGTTTTTATTGCTTAAAACACGATTTCTCGACCAGAATATGCTTTTTCAAAAAAGCCATGTTCCCATGGCGAGAGATTCGTTTTCTGTGAGAAAATGCATTAAAAGGAGGGATTTCATGAGAAACACTATAAATACATATTGTACTTGTCTGAAAACGCACAGAACCTTGAAATAGAAGGTTTCTCACCAAAAAACACATTGGTGAAACCCCTATCTTAAGGCTCTGAGTGTTTGCACACATGTACAAACAGGCATGTTTAAACTATAACGTTTTTAGTGAAATCATGTTTCTCTCGAGGAGAAAACGCGTTTAAAGCCATAAAAAGATCTCACTGTGTTTTGGCATTGACCAAGCTACCAACAAACCTAAAAAATGATCAGAACTGGAGAAATTACACATTGACATTGGGTGAAATCATGTAACTCTTAAGGACGTGTTGCAGACTTGTTGAATAGATTCATATTTCTTGTTTTGTTTGTTTTTGATGAAATTGTGCTTTTCTCGTCGAGAAAAGGCGTTTAACGCGATAAAAAGGTTTAGTGCGTTATGAATACGGGCTATCTTACCAAAAGTACAAATGTGAACTAAATAAGGCCGGGAGTCGTTTTTATTGCTTAAAACACGATTTCTCGACCAGAATATGCTTTTTCAAAAAAGCCATGTTCCCATGGCGAGAGACTTGTTTTCTGTGAGAAAATGCATTAAAAGGAGGGATTTCATCAGAAACACTGTAAATACATATTGTACTTGTCTGAAAACGCACAGAACCTTGAAATAGAAGGTTTCTCACCAAAAAACACATTGGTGAAACCCCTATCTTAAGGCTCTGAGTGTTTGCACACATGTACAAACAGGCATGTTTAAACTATAACGTTTTTAGTGAAATCATGTTTCTCTCGAGGAGAAAACGCGTTTAAAGCCATAAAAAGATCTCACTGTGTTTTGGCATTGACCAAGCTACCAACCACCTAAAAAATGATCAGAACTGGAGAAATTACACATTGACATTGGGTGAAATCATGTAACTCTTAAGGACGTGTTGCAGACTTGTTGAATAGATTCATATTTCTTGTTTTGTTTGTTTTTGATGAAATTGTGCTTTTCTCGTCGAGAAAAGGCGTTTAACGCGATAAAAAGGTTTAGTGCGTTATGAATACGGGCTAGCTTACCAAAAGTACAAATGTGAACTAAATAAGGCCGGGAGTCGTTTTTATTGCTTAAAACACGATTTCTCGACCAGAATATGCTTTTTCAAAAAAGCCATGTTCCCATGGCGAGAGACTTGTTTTCTGTGAGAAAATGCATTAAAAGGAGGGATTTCATCAGAAACACTATAAATACATATTGTACTTGTCTGAAAACGCACAGAACCTTGAAATAGAAGGTTTCTCACCAAAAAACACATTGGTGAAACCCCTATCTTAAGGCTCTGAGTGTTTGCACACATGTACAAACAGGCATGTTTAAACTATAACGTTTTTAGTGAAATCATGTTTCTCTCGAGGAGAAAACGCGTTTAAAGCCATAAAAAGATCTCACTGTGTTTTGGCATTGACCAAGCTACCAACAACCTAAAAGATGATCAGAACTGGAGAAATTACATATTGACATTGGGTGAAATCATGTAACTCTTAAGGACGTGTTGCAGACTTGTTGAATAGATTCATTTTTCTTGTTTTGTTTGTTTTTGATGAAATTGCTTTTCTCGTCGAGAAAAGGCGTTTAACGCGATAAAAAGGTTTAGTGCGTTATGAATACGGGCTAGCTTACCAAAAGTACAAATGTGAACTAAATAAGGCCGGGAGTCGTTTTTATTGCTTAAAACACGATTTCTCGACCAGAATATGCTTTTTCAAAAAAGCCATGTTCCCAAGGCGAGAGACTCGTTTTCTGTGAGAAAATGCATTAAAAGGAGGGATTTCATGAGAAACACTATAAATACATATTGTACTTGTCTGAAAACGCACAGAACCTTGAAATAGAAGGTTTCTCACCAAAAAACACATTGGTGAAACCCCTATCTTAAGGCTCTGAGTGTTTGCACACATGTACAAACAGGCATGTTTAAACTATAACGTTTTTAGTGAAATCATGTTTCTCTCGAGGAGAAAACGCGTTTAAAGCCATAAAAAGATCTCACTGTGTTTTGGCATTGACCAAGCTACCAACAACCTAAAAAATGATCAGAACTGGAGAAATTACATATTGACATTGGGTGAAATCATGTAACTCTTAAGGACGTGTTGCAGACTTGTTGAATAGATTCATATTTCTTGTTTTGTTTGTTTTTGATGAAATGGTGCTTTTCTCGTCGAGAAAAGGCGTTTAACGCGATAAAAAGGTTTAGTGCGTTATGAATACGGGCTAGCTTACCAAAAGTACAAATGTGAACTAAATAAGGCCGGGAGTCGTTTTTATTGCTTAAAACACGATTTCTCGACCAGAATATGCTTTTTCAAAAAAGCCATGTTCCCATGGCGAGAGACTCGTTTTCTGTGAGAAAATGCATTAAAAGGAGGGATTTCATGAGAAACACTATAAATACATATTGTACTTGTCTGAAAACGCACAGAACCTTGAAATAGAAGGTTTCTCACCAAAAAACACATTGGTGAAACCCCTATCTTAAGGCTCTGAGTGTTTGCACACATGTACAAACAGGCATGTTTAAACTATAACGTTTTTAGTGAAATCATGTTTCTCTCGAGGAGAAAACGCGTTTAAAGCCATAAAAAGATCTCACTCTGTTTTGGCATTGACCAAGCTACCAGCAAACCTAAAAAATGATCAGAACTGGAGAAATTACACATTGACATTGGGTGAAATCATGTAACTCTTAAGGACGTGTTGCAGACTTGTTGAATAGATTCATTTTTCTTGTTTTGTTTGTTTTTGATGAAATTGCTTTTCTCGTCGAGAAAAGGCGTTTAACGCGATAAAAAGGTTTAGTGCGTTATGAATACGGGCTAGCTTACCAAAAGTACAAATGTGAACTAAATAAGGCCGGGAGTCGTTTTTATTGCTTAAAACACGATTTCTCGACCAGAATATGCTTTTTCAAAAAAGCCATGTTCCCATGGCGAGAGACTCGTTTTCTGTGAGAAAATGCATTAAAAGGAGGGATTTCATGAGAAACACTATAAATACATATTGTACTTGTCTGAAAACGCACAGAACCTTGAAATAGAAGGTTTCTCACCAAAAAACACATTGGTGAAACCCCTATCTTAAGGCTCTGAGTGTTTGCACACAGTTACAAACAGGCATGTTTAAACTATAACGTTTTTAGTGAAATCATGTTTTTCTCGAGGAGAAAACGCGTTTAAAGCCATAAAAAGATCTCACTGTGTTTTGGCATTGACCAAGCTACCAACAACCTAAAAAATGATCAGAACTGGAGAAATTACATGTTGACATTGGGTGAAATCATGTAACTCTTAAGGACGTGTTGCAGACTTGTTGAATAGATTCATTTTTCTTGTTTTGTTTGTTTTTGATGAAATTGTGCTTTTCTCGTCGAGAAAAGGCGTTTAACGCGATAAAAAGGTTTAGTGCGTTATGAATACGGGCTAGGTTACCAAAAGTACAATTGTGAACTAAATAAGGCCGGGAGTCGTTTTTATTGCTTAAAACACGATTTCTCGACCAGAATATGCTTTTTCAAAAAAGCCATGTTCCCATGGCGAGAGACTCGTTTTCTGTGAGAAAATGCATTAAAAGGAGGGATTTCATGAGAAACACTATAAATACATATTGTACTTGTCTGAAAACGCACAGAACCTTGAAATAGAAGGTTTCTCACCAAAAAACACATTGGTGAATTCCCCATCTTAAGGCTCTGAATGTTTGCACACATATACAAACAGGCATGTTTAAACTATAACGTTTTTAGTGAAATCATGTTTCTCTCGAGGAGAAAACGCGATTAAAGCCATAAAAAGATCTCACTGTGTTTTGGCATTGACCAAGCTACCAACAACCTAAAAAATGATCAGAACTGGAGAAATTACATATTGACATTGGGTGAAATCATGTAACTCTTAAGGACGTGTTGCAGACTTGTTGAATAGATTCATATTTCTTGTTTTGTTTGTTTTTGATGAAATTGTGCTTTTCTCGTCGAGAAAAGGCGTTTAACGCGATAAAAAGGTTTAGTGCGTTATGAATACGGGCTAGCTTACCAAAAGTACAAATGTGAACTAAATAAGGCCGGGAGTCGTTTTTATTGCTTAAAACACGATTTCTCGACCAGAATATGCTTTTTCAAAAAAGCCATGTTCCCATGGCGAGAGACTCGTTTTCTGTGAGAAAATGCATTAAAAGGAGGGATTTCATGAGAAACACTATAAATACATATTGTACTTGTCTGAAAACGCACAGAACCTTGAAATAGAAGGTTTCTCACCAAAAAACACATTGGTGAAACCCCTATCTTAAGGCTCTGAGTGTTTGCACACATGTACAAACAGGCATGTTTAAACTATAACGTTTTTAGTGAAATCATGTTTCTCTCGAGGAGAAAACGCGTTTAAAGCCATAAAAAGATCTCACTCTGTTTTGGCATTGACCAAGCTACCAGCAAACCTAAAAAATGATCAGAACTGGAGAAATTACACATTGACATTGGGTGAAATCATGTAACTCTTAAGGACGTGTTGCAGACTTGTTGAACAGATTCATTTTTCTTGTTTTGTTTGTTTTTGATGAAATTGCTTTTCTCGTCGAGAAAAGGCGTTTAACGCGATAAAAAGGTTTAGTGCGTTATGAATACGGGCTAGCTTACCAAAAGTACAAATGTGAACTAAATAAGGCCGGGAGTCGTTTTTATTGCTTAAAACACGATTTCTCGACCAGAATATGCTTTTTCAAAAAAGCCATGTTCCCATGGCGAGAGACTCGTTTTCTGTGAGAAAATGCATTAAAAGGAGGGATTTCATGAGAAACACTATAAATACATATTGTACTTGTCTGAAAACGCACAGAACCTTGAAATAGAAGGTTTCTCACCAAAAAACACATTGGTGAATTCCCCATCTTAAGGCTCTGAGTGTTTGCACACATGTACAAACAGGCATGTTTAAACTATAACGTTTTTAGTGAAATCATGTTTCTCTCGAGGAGAAAACGCGATTAAAGCCATAAAAAGATCTCACTGTGTTTTGGCATTGACCAAGCTACCAACAACCTAAAAAATGATCAGAACTGGAGAAATTACATATTGACATTGGGTGAAATCATGTAACTCTTAAGGACGTGTTGCAGACTTGTTGAATAGATTCATATTTCTTGTTTTGTTTGTTTTTGATGAAATTGTGCTTTTCTCGTCGAGAAAAGGCGTTTAACGCGATAAAAAGGTTTAGTGCGTTATGAATACGGGCTAGCTTACCAAAAGTACAAATGTGAACTAAATAAGGCCGGGAGTCGTTTTTATTGCTTAAAACACGATTTCTCGACCAGAATATGCTTTTTCAAAAAAGCCATGTTCCCATGGCGAGAGACTCGTTTTCTGTGAGAAAATGCATTAAAAGGAGGGATTTCATGAGAAACACTATAAATACATATTGTACTTGTCTGAAAACGCACAGAACCTTGAAATAGAAGGTTTCTCACCAAAAAACACATTGGTGAATTCCCCATCTTAAGGCTCTGAGTGTTTGCACACATGTACAAACAGGCATGTTTAAACTATAACGTTTTTAGTGAAATCATGTTTCTCTCGAGGAGAAAACGCGATTAAAGCCATAAAAAGATCTCACTGTGTTTTGGCATTGACCAAGCTACCAACAACCTAAAAAATGATCAGAACTGGAGAAATTACATATTGACATTGGGTGAAATCATGTAACTCTTAAGGACGTGTTGCAGACTTGTTGAATAGATTCATATTTCTTGTTTTGTTTGTTTTTGATGAAATTGTGCTTTTCTCGTCGAGAAAAGGCGTTTAACGCGATAAAAAGGTTTAGTGCGTTATGAATACGGGCTAGCTTACCAAAAGTACAAATGTGAACTAAATAAGGCCGGGAGTCGTTTTTATTGCTTAAAACACGATTTCTCGACCAGAATATGCTTTTTCAAAAAAGCCATGTTCCCATGGCGAGAGACTCGTTTTCTGTGAGAAAATGCATTAAAAGGAGGGATTTCATGAGAAACACTATAAATACATATTGTACTTGTCTGAAAACGCACAGAACCTTGAAATAGAAGGTTTCTCACCAAAAAACACATTGGTGAAACCCCTATCTTAAGGCTCTGAGTGTTTGCACACATGTACAAACAGGCATGTTTAAACTATAACGTTTTTAGTGAAATCATGTTTCTCTCGAGGAGAAAACGCGTTTAAAGCCATAAAAAGATCTCACTCTGTTTTGGCATTGACCAAGCTACCAGCAAACCTAAAAAATGATCAGAACTGGAGAAATTACACATTGACATTGGGTGAAATCATGTAACTCTTAAGGACGTGTTGCAGACTTGTTGAATAGATTCATTTTTCTTGTTTTGTTTGTTTTTGATGAAATTGCTTTTCTCGTCGAGAAAAGGCGTTTAACGCGATAAAAAGGTTTAGTGCGTTATGAATACGGGCTAGCTTACCAAAAGTACAAATGTGAACTAAATAAGGCCGGGAGTCGTTTTTATTGCTTAAAACACGATTTCTCGACCAGAATATGCTTTTTCAAAAAAGCCATGTTCCCATGGCGAGAGACTCGTTTTCTGTGAGAAAATGCATTAAAAGGAGGGATTTCATGAGAAACACTATAAATACATATTGTACTTGTCTGAAAACGCACAGAACCTTGAAATAGAAGGTTTCTCACCAAAAAACACATTGGTGAAACCCCTATCTTAAGGCTCTGAGTGTTTGCACACAGTTACAAACAGGCATGTTTAAACTATAACGTTTTTAGTGAAATCATGTTTTTCTCGAGGAGAAAACGCGTTTAAAGCCATAAAAAGATCTCACTGTGTTTTGGCATTGACCAAGCTACCAACAACCTAAAAAATGATCAGAACTGGAGAAATTACATGTCGACATTGGGTGAAATCATGTAACTCTTAAGGACATGTTGCAGACTTGTTGAATAGATTCATTTTTCTTGTTTTGTTTGTTTTTGATGAAATTGTGCTTTTCTCGTCGAGAAAAGGCGTTTAACGCGATAAAAAGGTTTAGTGCGTTATGAATACGGGCTAGGTTACCAAAAGTACAATTGTGAACTAAATAAGGCCGGGAGTCGTTTTTATTGCTTAAAACACGATTTCTCGACCAGAATATGCTTTTTCAAAAAAGCCATGTTCCCATGGCGAGAGACTCGTTTTCTGTGAGAAAATGCATTAAAAGGAGGGATTTCATGAGAAACACTATAAATACATATTGTACTTGTCTGAAAACGCACAGAACCTTGAAATAGAAGGTTTCTCACCAAAAAACACATTGGTGAATTCCCCATCTTAAGGCTCTGAATGTTTGCACACATGTACAAACAGGCATGTTTAAACTATAACGTTTTTAGTGAAATCATGTTTCTCTCGAGGAGAAAACGCGATTAAAGCCATAAAAAGATCTCACTGTGTTTTGGCATTGACCAAGCTACCAACAACCTAAAAAATGATCAGAACTGGAGAAATTACATATTGACATTGGGTGAAATCATGTAACTCTTAAGGACGTGTTGCAGACTTGTTGAATAGATTCATATTTCTTGTTTTGTTTGTTTTTGATGAAATTGTGCTTTTCTCGTCGAGAAAAGGCGTTTAACGCGATAAAAAGGTTTAGTGCGTTATGAATACGGGCTAGCTTACCAAAAGTACAAATGTGAACTAAATAAGGCCGGGAGTCGTTTTTATTGCTTAAAACACGATTTCTCGACCAGAATATGCTTTTTCAAAAAAGCCATGTTCCCATGGCGAGAGACTTGTTTTCTGTGAGAAAATGCATTAAAAGGAGGGATTTCATGAGAAACACTATAAATACATATTGTACTTGTCTGAAAACGCACAGAACCTTGAAATAGAAGGTTTCTCACCAAAAAACACATTGGTGAAACCCCTATCTTAAGGCTCTGAGTGTTTGCACACATGTACAAACAGGCATGTTTAAACTATAACGTTTTTAGTGAAATCATGTTTCTCTCGAGGAGAAAACGCGTTTAAAGCCATAAAAAGATCTCACTGTGTTTTGGCATTGACCAAGCTACCAACAACCTAAAAAATGATCAGAACTGGAGAAATTACATATTGACATTGGGTGAAATCATGTAACTCTTAAGGACGTGTTGCAGACTTGTTGAATAGATTCATATTTCTTGTTTTGTTTGTTTTTGATGAAATTGTGCTTTTCTCGTCGAGAAAAGGCGTTTAACGCGATAAAAAGGTTTAGTGCGTTATGAATACGGGCTAGCTTACCAAAAGTACAAATGTGAACTAAATAAGGCCGGGAGTCGTTTTTATTGCTAAAAACAAGATTTCTCGACCAGAATATGCTTTTTCAAAAAAGCCATGTTCCCATGGCGAGAGACTTGTTTTCTGTGAGAAAATGCATTAAAAGGAGGGATTTCATCAGAAACACTATAAATACATATTGTACTTGTCTGAAAACGCACAGAACCTTGAAATAGAAGGTTTCTCACCAAAAAACACATTGGTAAAACCCCTATCTTAAGGCTCTGAGTGTTTGCACACATGTACAACAGGCATGGTTAAACTATAACGTTTTTAGTGAAATCATGTTTCTCTCGAGGAGAAAACGCGTTTAAAGCCATAAAAAGATCTCACTGTGTTTTGGCATTGACCAAGCTACCAACCACCTAAAAAATGATCAGAACTGGAGAAATTACACATTGACATTGGGTGAAATCATGTAACTCTTAAGGACGTGTTGCAGACTTGTTGAATACATTCATTTTTCTTGTTTTGTTTGTTTTTGATGAAATTGTGCTTTTCTCGTCGAGAAAAGGCGTTTAACGCGATAAAAAGGTTTAGTGCGTTATGAATACGGGCTAGCTTACCAAAAGTACAAATGTGAACTAAATAAGGCCGGGAGTCGTTTTTATTGCTTAAAACACGATTTCTCGACCAGAATATGCTTTTTCAAAAAAGCCATGTTCCCATGGCAAGAGACTCGTTTTCTGTGAGAAAATGCATTAAAAGGAGGGATTTCATGAGAAACACTATAAATACATATTGTACTTGTCTGAAAACGCACAGAACCTTGAAATAGAAGGTTTCTCACCAAAAAACACATTGGTGAAACCCCTATCTTAAGGCTCTGAGTGTTTGCACACATGTACAAACAGGCATGTTTAAACTATAACGTTTTTAGTGAAATCATGTTTCTCTCGAGGAGAAAACGCGTTTAAAGCCATAAAAAGATCTCACTGTGTTTTGGCATTGACCAAGCTACCAACAAACCTAAAAAATGATCAGAACTGGAGAAATTACACATTGACATTGGGTGAAATTATGTAACTCTTAAGGACGTGTTGCAGACTTGTTGAATAGATTCATATTTCTTGTTTTGTTTGTTTTTGATGAAATTGTGCTTTTCTCGTCGAGAAAAGGCGTTTAACGCGATAAAAAGGTTTAGTGCGTTATGAATACGGGCTAGCTTACCAAAAGTACAAATGTGAACTAAATAAGGCCGGGAGTCGTTTTTATTGCTTAAAACACGATTTCTCGACCAGAATATGCTTTTTCAAAAAAGCCATGTTCCCATGGCGAGAGACTCGTTTTCTGTGAGAAAATGCATTAAAAGGAGGGATTTCATCAGAAACACTATAAATACATATTGTACTTGTCTGAAAACGCACAGAACCTTGAAATAGAAGGTTTCTCACCAAAAAACACATTGGTGAAACCCCTATCTTAAGGCTCTGAGTGTTTGCACACATGTACAAACAGGCATGTTTAAACTATAACGTTTTTAGTGAAATCATGTTTCTCTCGAGGAGAAAACGCGTTTAAAGCCATAAAAAGATCTCACTGTGTTTTGGCATTGACCAAGCTACCAACAACCTAAAAAATGATCAGAACTGGAGAAATTACATATTGACATTGGGTGAAATCATGTAACTCTTAAGGACGTGTTGCAGACTTGTTGAATAGATTCATATTTCTTGTTTTGTTTGTTTTTGATGAAATTGTGCTTTTCTCGTCGAGAAAAGGCGTTTAACGCGATAAAAAGGTTTAGTGCGTTATGAATACGGGCTAGCTTACCAAAAGTACAAATGTGAACTAAATAAGGCCGGGAGTCGTTTTTATTGCTTAAAACACGATTTCTCGACCAGAATATGCTTTTTCAAAAAAGCCATGTTCCCATGGCGAGAGACTCGTTTTCTGTGAGAAAATGCATTAAAAGGAGGGATTTCATGAGAAACACTATAAATACATATTGTACTTGTCTGAAAACGCACAGAACCTTGAAATAGAAGGTTTCTCACCAAAAAACACATTGGTGAAACCCCTATCTTAAGGCTCTGAGTGTTTGCATACATGTACAAACAGGCATGTTTAAACTATAACGTTTTTAGTGAAATCATGTTTCTCTCGAGGAGAAAACGCGTTTAAAGCCATAAAAAGATCTCACTGTGTTTTGGCATTGACAAAGCTACCAACAAACCTAAAAAATGATCAGAACTAGAGAAATTACACATTGACATTGGGTGAAATCATGTAACTCTTAAGGACGTGTTGCAGACTTGTTGAATAGATTCATTTTTCTTGTTTTGTTTGTTTTTGATGAAATTGTGCTTTTCTCGTCGAGAAAGGGCGTTTAACGCGATAAAAAGGTTTAGTGCGTTATGAATACGGGCTAGCTTACCAAAAGTACAAATGTGAACTAAATAAGGTCGGGAGTCGTTTTTATTGCTTAAAACACGATTTCTCGACCAGAATATGCTTTTTCAAAAAAGCCATGTTCCCATGGCGAGAGACTCGTTTTCTGTGAGAAAATGCATTAAAAGGAGGGATTTCATCAGAAACACTATAAATACATATTGTACTTGTCTGAAAACGCACAGAACCTTGAAATAGAAGGTTTCTCACCAAAAAACACATTGGTGAAACCCCTATCTTAAGGCTCTGAGTGTTTGCACACATGTACAAACAGGCATGTTTAAACTATAACGTTTTTAGTGAAATCATGTTTCTCTCGAGGAGAAAACGCGTTTAAAGCCATAAAAAGATCTCACTCTGTTTTGGCATTGACCAAGCTACCAGCAAACCTAAAAAATGATCAGAACTGGAGAAATTACACATTGACATTGGGTGAAATCATGTAACTCTTAAGGACGTGTTGCAGACTTGTTGAATAGATTCATTTTTCTTGTTTTGTTTGTTTTTGATGAAATTGCTTTTCTCGTCGAGAAAAGGCGTTTAACGCGATAAAAAGGTTTAGTGCGTTATGAATACGGGCTAGCTTACCAAAAGTACAAATGTGAACTAAATAAGGCCGGGAGTCGTTTTTATTGCTTAAAACACGATTTCTCGACCAGAATATGCTTTTTCAAAAAAGCCATGTTCCCATGGCGAGAGACTCGTTTTCTGTGAGAAAATGCATTAAAAGGAGGGATTTCATGAGAAACACTATAAATACATATTGTACTTGTCTGAAAACGCACAGAACCTTGAAATAGAAGGTTTCTCACCAAAAAACACATTGGTGAATTCCCCATCTTAAGGCTCTGAGTGTTTGCACACATGTACAAACAGGCATGTTTAAACTATAACGTTTTTAGTGAAATCATGTTTCTCTCGAGGAGAAAACGCGATTAAAGCCATAAAAAGATCTCACTGTGTTTTGGCATTAACCAAGCTACCAACAACCTAAAAAATGATCAGAACTGGAGAAATTACATATTGACATTGGGTGAAATCATGTAACTCTTAAGGACGTGTTGCAGACTTGTTGAATAGATTCATATTTCTTGTTTTGTTTGTTTTTGATGAAATTGTGCTTTTCTCGTCGAGAAAAGGCGTTTAACGCGATAAAAAGGTTTAGTGCGTTATGAATACGGGCTAGCTTACCAAAAGTACAAATGTGAACTAAATAAGGCCGGGAGTCGTTTTTATTGCTTAAAACACGATTTCTCGACCAGAATATGCTTTTTCAAAAAAGCCATGTTCCCATGGCGAGAGACTTGTTTTCTGTGAGAAAATGCATTAAAAGGAGGGATTTCATCAGAAACACTATAAATACATATTGTACTTGTCTGAAAACGCACAGAACCTAGAAATAGAAGGTTTCTCACCAAAAAACACATTGGTGAAACCCCTATCTTAAGGCTCTGAGTGTTTGCACACAGTTACAAACAGGCATGTTTAAACTATAACGTTTTTAGTGAAATCATGTTTCTCTCGAGGAGAAAACGCGTTTAAAGCCATAAAAAGATCTCACTGTGTTTTGGCATTGACCAAGCTACCAACAACCTAAAAAATGATCAGAACTGGAGAAATTACATATTGACATTGGGTGAAATCATGTAACTCTTAAGGACGTGTTGCAGACTTGTTGAATAGATTCATATTTCTTGTTTTGTTTGTTTTTGATGAAATTGTGCTTTTCTCGTCGAGAAAAGGCGTTTAACGCGATAAAAAGGTTTAGTGCGTTATGAATACGGGCTAGCTTACCAAAAGTACAAATGTGAACTAAATAAGGCCGGGAGTCGTTTTTATTGCTTAAAACACGATTTCTCGACCAGAATATGCTTTTTCAAAAAAGCCATGTTCCCATGGCGAGAGACTCGTTTTCTGTGAGAAAATGCATTAAAAGGAGGGATTTCATCAGAAACACTATAAATACATATTGTACTTGTCTGAAAACGCACAGAACCTTGAAATAAAAGGTTTCTCACCAAAAAACACATTGGTGAAACCCCTATCTTAAGGCTCTGAGTGTTTGCACACATGTATAAACAGGCATGTTTAAACTATAACGTTTTTAGTGAAATCATGTTTCTCTCGAGGAGAAAACGCGTTTAAAGCCATAAAAAGATCTCACTCTGTTTTGGCATTGACCAAGCTACCAGCAAACCTAAAAAATGATCAGAACTGGAGAAATTACACATTGACATTGGGTGAAATCATGTAACTCTTAAGGACGTGTTGCAGACTTGTTGAATAGATTCATTTTTCTTGTTTTGTTTGTTTTTGATGAAATTGCTTTTCTCGTCGAGAAAAGGCGTTTAACGCGATAAAAAGGTTTAGTGCGTTATGAATACGGGCTAGCTTACCAAAAGTACAAATGTGAACTAAATAAGGCCGGGAGTCGTTTTTATTGCTTAAAACACGATTTCTCGACCAGAATATGCTTTTTCAAAAAAGCCATGTTCCCATGGCGAGAGACTCGTTTTCTGTGAGAAAATGCATTAAAAGGAGGGATTTCATGAGAAACACTATAAATACATATTGTACTTGTCTGAAAACGCACAGAACCTTGAAATAGAAGGTTTCTCACCAAAAAACACATTGGTGAAACCCCTATCTTAAGGCTCTGAGTGTTTGCACACAGTTACAAACAGGCATGTTTAAACTATAACGTTTTTAGTGAAATCATGTTTTTCTCGAGGAGAAAACGCGTTTAAAGCCATAAAAAGATCTCACTGTGTTTTGGCATTGACCAAGCTACCAACAACCTAAAAAATGATCAGAACTGGAGAAATTACATATTGACATTGGGTGAAATCATGTAACTCTTAAGGACGTGTTGCAGACTTGTTGAATAGATTCATTTTTCTTGTTTTGTTTGTTTTTGATGAAATTGTGCTTTTCTCGTCGAGAAAAGGCGTTTAACGCGATAAAAAGGTTTAGTGCGTTATGAATACGGGCTAGCTTACCAAAAGTACAAATGTGAACTAAATAAGGCCGGGAGTCGTTTTTATTGCTTAAAACACGATTTCTCGACCAGAATATGCTTTTTCAAAAAAGCCATGTTCCCATGGCGAGAGACTCGTTTTCTGTGAGAAAATGCATTAAAAGGAGGGATTTCATGAGAAACACTATAAATACATATTGTACTTGTCTGAAAACGCACAGAACCTTGAAATAGAAGGTTTCTCACCAAAAAACACATTGGTGAATTCCCCATCTTAAGGCTCTGAGTGTTTGCACACATGTACAAACAGGCATGTTTAAACTATAACGTTTTTAGTGAAATCATGTTTCTCTCGAGGAGAAAACGCGATTAAAGCCATAAAAAGATCTCACTGTGTTTTGGCATTGACCAAGCTACCAACAACCTAAAAAATGATCAGAACTGGAGAAATTACATATTGACATTGGGTGAAATCATGTAACTCTTAAGGACGTGTTGCAGACTTGTTGAATAGATTCATATTTCTTGTTTTGTTTGTTTTTGATGAAATTGTGCTTTTCTCGTCGAGAAAAGGCGTTTAACGCGATAAAAAGGTTTAGTGCGTTATGAATACGGGCTAGCTTACCAAAAGTACAAATGTGAACTAAATAAGGCCGGGAGTCGTTTTTATTGCTTAAAACACGATTTCTCGACCAGAATATGCTTTTTCAAAAAAGCCATGTTCCCATGGCGAGAGACTCGTTTTCTGTGAGAAAATGCATTAAAAGGAGGGATTTCATGAGAAACACTATAAATACATATTGTACTTGTCTGAAAACGCACAGAACCTTGAAATAGAAGGTTTCTCACCAAAAAACACATTGGTGAAACCCCTATCTTAAGGCTCTGAGTGTTTGCACACAGTTACAAACAGGCATGTTTAAACTATAACGTTTTTAGTGAAATCATGTTTCTCTCGAGGAGAAAACGCGTTTAAAGCCATAAAAAGATCTCACTCTGTTTTGGCATTGACCAAGCTACCAGCAAACCTAAAAAATGATCAGAACTGGAGAAATTACACATTGACATTGGGTGAAATCATGTAACTCTTAAGGACGTGTTGCAGACTTGTTGAATAGATTCATTTTTCTTGTTTTGTTTGTTTTTGATGAAATTGCTTTTCTCGTCGAGAAAAGGCGTTTAACGCGATAAAAAGGTTTAGTGCGTTATGAATACGGGCTAGCTTACCAAAAGTACAAATGTGAACTAAATAAGGCCGGGAGTCGTTTTTATTGCTTAAAACACGATTTCTCGACCAGAATATGCTTTTTCAAAAAAGCCATGTTCCCATGGCGAGAGACTCGTTTTCTGTGAGAAAATGCATTAAAAGGAGGGATTTCATGAGAAACACTATAAATACATATTGTACTTGTCTGAAAACGCACAGAACCTTGAAATAGAAGGTTTCTCACCAAAAAACACATTGGTGAAACCCCTATCTTAAGGCTCTGAGTGTTTGCACACAGTTACAAACAGGCATGTTTAAACTATAACGTTTTTAGTGAAATCATGTTTTTCTCGAGGAGAAAACGCGTTTAAAGCCATAAAAAGATCTCACTGTGTTTTGGCATTGACCAAGCTACCAACAACCTAAAAAATGATCAGAACTGGAGAAATTACATATTGACATTGGGTGAAATCATGTAACTCTTAAGGACGTGTTGCAGACTTGTTGAATAGATTCATTTTTCTTGTTTTGTTTGTTTTTGATGAAATTGTGCTTTTCTCGTCGAGAAAAGGCGTTTAACGCGATAAAAAGGTTTAGTGCGTTATGAATACGGGCTAGCTTACCAAAAGTACAAATGTGAACTAAATAAGGCCGGGAGTCGTTTTTATTGCTTAAAACACGATTTCTCGACCAGAATATGCTTTTTCAAAAAAGCCATGTTCCCATGGCGAGAGACTCGTTTTCTGTGAGAAAATGCATTAAAAGGAGGGATTTCATGAGAAACACTATAAATACATATTGTACTTGTCTGAAAACGCACAGAACCTTGAAATAGAAGGTTTCTCACCAAAAAACACATTGGTGAATTCCCCATCTTAAGGCTCTGAGTGTTTGCACACATGTACAAACAGGCATGTTTAAACTATAACGTTTTTAGTGAAATCATGTTTCTCTCGAGGAGAAAACGCGATTAAAGCCATAAAAAGATCTCACTGTGTTTTGGCATTGACCAAGCTACCAACAACCTAAAAAATGATCAGAACTGGAGAAATTACATATTGACATTGGGTGAAATCATGTAACTCTTAAGGACGTGTTGCAGACTTGTTGAATAGATTCATATTTCTTGTTTTGTTTGTTTTTGATGAAATTGTGCTTTTCTCGTCGAGAAAAGGCGTTTAACGCGATAAAAAGGTTTAGTGCGTTATGAATACGGGCTAGCTTACCAAAAGTACAAATGTGAACTAAATAAGGCCGGGAGTCGTTTTTATTGCTTAAAACACGATTTCTCGACCAGAATATGCTTTTTCAAAAAAGCCATGTTCCCATGGCGAGAGACTTGTTTTCTGTGAGAAAATGCATTAAAAGGAGGGATTTCATCAGAAACACTATAAATACATATTGTACTTGTCTGAAAACGCACAGAACCTTGAAATAGAAGGTTTCTCACCAAAAAACACATTGGTGAAACCCCTATCTTAAGGCTCTGAGTGTTTGCACACATGTACAAACAGGCATGTTTAAACTATAACGTTTTTAGTGAAATCATGTTTCTCTCGAGGAGAAAACGCGTTTAAAGCCATAAAAAGATCTCACTGTGTTTTGGCATTGACCAAGCTACCAACAACCTAAAAAATGATCAGAACTGGAGAAATTACATATTGACATTGGGTGAAATCATGTAACTCTTAAGGACGTGTTGCAGACTTGTTGAATAGATTCATTTTTCTTGTTTTGTTTGTTTTTGATGAAATTGCTTTTCTCGTCGAGAAAAGGCGTTTAACGCGATAAAAAGGTTTAGTGCGTTATGAATACGGGCTAGCTTACCAAAAGTACAAATGTGAACTAAATAAGGCCGGGAGTCGTTTTTATTGCTTAAAACACGATTTCTCGACCAGAATATGCTTTTTCAAAAAAGCCATGTTCCCATGGCGAGAGACTCGTTTTCTGTGAGAAAATGCATTAAAAGGAGGGATTTCATGAGAAACACTATAAATACATATTGTACTTGTCTGAAAACGCACAGAACCTTGAAATAGAAGGTTTCTCACCAAAAAACACATTGGTGAAACCCCTATCTTAAGGCTCTGAGTGTTTGCACACAGTTACAAACAGGCATGTTTAAACTATAACGTTTTTAGTGAAATCATGTTTTTCTCGAGGAGAAAACGCGTTTAAAGCCATAAAAAGATCTCACTGTGTTTTGGCATTGACCAAGCTACCAACAACCTAAAAAATGATCAGAACTGGAGAAATTACATATTGACATTGGGTGAAATCATGTAACTCTTAAGGACGTGTTGCAGACTTGTTGAATAGATTCATTTTTCTTGTTTTGTTTGTTTTTGATGAAATTGTGCTTTTCTCGTCGAGAAAAGGCGTTTAACGCGATAAAAAGGTTTAGTGCGTTATGAATACGGGCTAGCTTACCAAAAGTACAAATGTGAACTAAATAAGGCCGGGAGTCGTTTTTATTGCTTAAAACACGATTTCTCGACCAGAATATGCTTTTTCAAAAAAGCCATGTTCCCATGGCGAGAGACTCGTTTTCTGTGAGAAAATGCATTAAAAGGAGGGATTTCATGAGAAACACTATAAATACATATTGTACTTGTCTGAAAACGCACAGAACCTTGAAATAGTTTCTCACCAAAAAACACATTGGTGAATTCCCCATCTTAAGGCTCTGAGTGTTTGCACACATGTACAAACAGGCATGTTTAAACTATAACGTTTTTAGTGAAATCATGTTTCTCTCGAGGAGAAAACGCGATTAAAGCCATAAAAAGATCTCACTGTGTTTTGGCATTGACCAAGCTACCAACAACCTAAAAAATGATCAGAACTGGAGAAATTACATATTGACATTGGGTGAAATCATGTAACTCTTAAGGACGTGTTGCAGACTTGTTGAATAGATTCATATTTCTTGTTTTGTTTGTTTTTGATGAAATTGTGCTTTTCTCGTCGAGAAAAGGCGTTTAACGCGATAAAAAGCTTTAGTGCGTTATGAATACGGGCTAGCTTACCAAAAGTACAAATGTGAACTAAATAAGGCCGGGAGTCGTTTTTATTGCTTAAAACACGATTTCTCGACCAGAATATGCTTTTTCAAAAAAGCCATGTTCCCATGGCGAGAGACTTGTTTTCTGTGAGAAAATGCATTAAAAGGAGGGATTTCATCAGAAACACTATAAATACATATTGTACTTGTCTGAAAACGCACAGAACCTTGAAATAGAAGGTTTCTCACCAAAAAACACATTGGTGAAACCCCTATCTTAAGGCTCTGAGTGTTTGCACACATGTACAAACAGGCATGTTTAAACTATAACGTTTTTAGTGAAATCATGTTTCTCTCGAGGAGAAAACGCGTTTAAAGCCATAAAAAGATCTCACTGTGTTTTGGCATTGACCAAGCTACCAACAACCTAAAAAATGATCAGAACTGGAGAAATTACATATTGACATTGGGTGAAATCATGTAACTCTTAAGGACGTGTTGCAGACTTGTTGAATAGATTCATATTTCTTGTTTTGTTTGTTTTTGATGAAATTGTGCTTTTCTCGTCGAGAAAAGGCGTTTAACGCGATAAAAAGGTTTAGTGCGTTATGAATACGGGCTAGCTTACCAAAAGTACAAATGTGAACTAAATAAGGCCGGGAGTCGTTTTTATTGCTTAAAACACGATTTCTCGACCAGAATATGCTTTTTCAAAAAAGCCATGTTCCCATGGCGAGAGACTTGTTTTCTGTGAGAAAATGCATTAAAAGGAGGGATTTCATCAGAAACACTATAAATACATATTGTACTTGTCTGAAAACGCACAGAACCTTGAAATAGAAGGTTTCTCACCAAAAAACACATTGGTGAAACCCCTATCTTAAGGCTCTGAGTGTTTGCACACATGTACAAACAGGCATGTTTAAACTATAACGTTTTTAGTGAAATCATGTTTCTCTCGAGGAGAAAACGCGTTTAAAGCCATAAAAAGATCTCACTGTGTTTTGGCATTGACCAAGCTACCAACAACCTAAAAAATGATCAGAACTGGAGAAATTACATATTGACATTGGGTGAAATCATGTAACTCTTAAGGACGTGTTGCAGACTTGTTGAATAGATTCATTTTTCTTGTTTTGTTTGTTTTTGATGAAATTGCTTTTCTCGTCGAGAAAAGGCGTTTAACGCGATAAAAAGGTTTAGTGCGTTATGAATACGGGCTAGCTTACCAAAAGTACAAATGTGAACTAAATAAGGCCGGGAGTCGTTTTTATTGCTTAAAACACGATTTCTCGACCAGAATATGCTTTTTCAAAAAAGCCATGTTCCCATGGCGAGAGACTCGTTTTCTGTGAGAAAATGCATTAAAAGGAGGGATTTCATGAGAAACACTATAAATACATATTGTACTTGTCTGAAAACGCACAGAACCTTGAAATAGAAGGTTTCTCACCAAAAAACACATTGGTGAAACCCCTATCTTAAGGCTCTGAGTGTTTGCACACATGTACAAACAGGCATGTTTAAACTATAACGTTTTTAGTGAAATCATGTTTCTCTCGAGGAGAAAACGCGTTTAAAGCCATAAAAAGATCTCACTGTGTTTTGGCATTGACCAAGCTACCAACAACCTAAAAAATGATCAGAACTGGAGAAATTACATATTGACATTGGGTGAAATCATGTAACTCTTAAGGACGTGTTGCAGACTTGTTGAATAGATTCATATTTCTTGTTTTGTTTGTTTTTGATGAAATTGTGCTTTTCTCGTCGAGAAAAGGCGTTTAACGCGATAAAAAGGTTTAGTGCGTTATGAATACGGGCTAGCTTACCAAAAGTACAAATGTGAACTAAATAAGGCCGGGAGTCGTTTTTATTGCTTAAAACACGATTTCTCGACCAGAATATGCTTTTTCAAAAAAGCCATGTTCCCATGGCGAGAGACTCGTTTTCTGTGAGAAAATGCATTAAAAGGAGGGATTTCATGAGAAACACTATAAATACATATTGTACTTGTCTGAAAACGCACAGAACCTTGAAATAGAAGGTTTCTCACCAAAAAACACATTGGTGAAACCCCTATCTTAAGGCTCTGAGTGTTTGCACACATGTACAAACAGGCATGTTTAAACTATAACGTTTTTAGTGAAATCATGTTTTTCTCGAGGAGAAAACGCGTTTAAAGCCATAAAAAGATCTCACTGTGTTTTGGCATTGACCAAGCTACCAACAACCTAAAAAATGATCAGAACTGGAGAAATTACATATTGACATTGGGTGAAATCATGTAACTCTTAAGGACGTGTTGCAGACTTGTTGAATAGATTCATTTTTCTTGTTTTGTTTGTTTTTGATGAAATTGCTTTTCTCGTCGAGAAAAGGCGTTTAACGCGATAAAAAGGTTTAGTGCGTTATGAATACGGGCTAGCTTACCAAAAGTACAAATGTGAACTAAATAAGGCCGGGAGTCGTTTTTATTGCTTAAAACACGATTTCTCGACCAGAATATGCTTTTTCAAAAAAGCCATGTTCCCATGGCGAGAGACTCGTTTTCTGTGAGAAAATGCATTAAAAGGAGGGATTTCATGAGAAACACTATAAATACATATTGTACTTGTCTGAAAACGCACAGAACCTTGAAATAGAAGGTTTCTCACCAAAAAACACATTGGTGAATTCCCCATCTTAAGGCTCTGAGTGTTTGCACACATGTACAAACAGGCATGTTTAAACTATAACGTTTTTAGTGAAATCATGTTTCTCTCGAGGAGAAAACGCGATTAAAGCCATAAAAAGATCTCACTGTGTTTTGGCATTGACCAAGCTACCAACAACCTAAAAAATGATCAGAACTGGAGAAATTACATATTGACATTGGGTGAAATCATGTAACTCTTAAGGACGTGTTGCAGACTTGTTGAATAGATTCATATTTCTTGTTTTGTTTGTTTTTGATGAAATTGTGCTTTTCTCGTCGAGAAAAGGCGTTTAACGCGATAAAAAGGTTTAGTGCGTTATGAATACGGGCTAGCTTACCAAAAGTACAAATGTGAACTAAATAAGGCCGGGAGTCGTTTTTATTGCTTAAAACACGATTTCTCGACCAGAATATGCTTTTTCAAAAAAGCCATGTTCCCATGGCGAGAGACTTGTTTTCTGTGAGAAAATGCATTAAAAGGAGGGATTTCATCAGAAACACTATAAATACATATTGTACTTGTCTGAAAACGCACAGAACCTTGAAATAGAAGGTTTCTCACCAAAAAACACATTGGTGAAACCCCTATCTTAAGGCTCTGAGTGTTTGCACACATGTACAAACAGGCATGTTTAAACTATAACGTTTTTAGTGAAATCATGTTTCTCTCGAGGAGAAAACGCGTTTAAAGCCATAAAAAGATCTCACTGTGTTTTGGCATTGACCAAGCTACCAACAACCTAAAAAATGATCAGAACTGGAGAAATTACATATTGACATTGGGTGAAATCATGTAACTCTTAAGGACGTGTTGCAGACTTGTTGAATAGATTCATATTTCTTGTTTTGTTTGTTTTTGATGAAATTGTGCTTTTCTCGTCGAGAAAAGGCGTTTAACGCGATAAAAAGGTTTAGTGCGTTATGAATACGGGCTAGCTTACCAAAAGTACAAATGTGAACTAAATAAGGCCGGGAGTCGTTTTTATTGCTTAAAACACGATTTCTCGACCAGAATATGCTTTTTCAAAAAAGCCATGTTCCCATGGCGAGAGACTCGTTTTCTGTGAGAAAATGCATTAAAAGGAGGGATTTCATCAGAAACACTATAAATACATATTGTACTTGTCTGAAAACGCACAGAACCTTGAAATAGAAGGTTTCTCACCAAAAAACACATTGGTGAAACCCCTATCTTAAGGCTCTGAGTGTTTGCATACATGTACAAACAGGCATGTTTAAACTATAACGTTTTTAGTGAAATCATGTTTCTCTCGAGGAGAAAACGCGTTTAAAGCCATAAAAAGATCTCACTGTGTTTTGGCATTGACCAAGCTACCAACAAACCTAAAAAATGATCAGAACTGGAGAAATTACACATTGACATTGGGTGAAATCATGTAACTCTTAAGGACGTGTTGCAGACTTGTTGAATAGATTCATTTTTCTTGTTTTGTTTGTTTTTGATGAAATTGTGCTTTTCTCGTCGATAAAAGGCGTTTAACGCGATAAAAAGGTTTAGTGCGTTATGAATACGGGCTAGCTTACCAAAAGTACAAATGTGAACTAAATAAGGCCGGGAGTCGTTTTTATTGCTTAAAACACGATTTCTCGACCAGAATATGCTTTTTCAAAAAAGCCATGTTCCCATGGCGAGAGACTTGTTTTCTGTGAGAAAATGCATTAAAAGGAGGGATTTCATCAGAAACACTATAAATACATATTGTACTTGTCTGAAAACGCACAGAACCTTGAAATAGAAGGTTTCTCACCAAAAAACACATTGGTGAAACCCCTATCTTAAGGCTCTGAGTGTTTGCACACATGTACAAACAGGCATGTTTAAACTATAACGTTTTTAGTGAAATCATGTTTCTCTCGAGGAGAAAACGCGATTAAAGCCATAAAAAGATCTCACTGTGTTTTGGCATTGACCAAGCTACCAACAACCTAAAAAATGATCAGAACTGGAGAAATTACATATTGACATTGGGTGAAATCATGTAACTCTTAAGGACGTGTTGCAGACTTGTTGAATAGATTCATTTTTCTTGTTTTGTTTGTTTTTGATGAAATTGCTTTTCTCGTCGAGAAAAGGCGTTTAACGCGATAAAAAGGTTTAGTGCGTTATGAATACGGGCTAGCTTACCAAAAGTACAAATGTGAACTAAATAAGGCCGGGAGTCGTTTTTATTGCTTAAAACACGATTTCTCGACCAGAATATGCTTTTTCAAAAAAGCCATGTTCCCATGGCGAGAGACTCGTTTTCTGTGAGAAAATGCATTAAAAGGAGGGATTTCATGAGAAACACTATAAATACATATTGTACTTGTCTGAAAACGCACAGAACCTTGAAATAGAAGGTTTCTCACCAAAAAACACATTGGTGAAACCCCTATCTTAAGGCTCTGAGTGTTTGCACACATGTACAAACAGGCATGTTTAAACTATAACGTTTTTAGTGAAATCATGTTTCTCTCGAGGAGAAAACGCGTTTAAAGCCATAAAAAGATCTCACTGTGTTTTGGCATTGACCAAGCTACCAACAACCTAAAAAATGATCAGAACTGGAGAAATTACATATTGACATTGGGTGAAATCATGTAACTCTTAAGGACGTGTTGCAGACTTGTTGAATAGATTCATATTTCTTGTTTTGTTTGTTTTTGATGAAATTGTGCTTTTCTCGTCGAGAAAAGGCGTTTAACGCGATAAAAAGGTTTAGTGCGTTATGAATACGGGCTAGCTTACCAAAAGTACAAATGTGAACTAAATAAGGCCGGGAGTCGTTTTTATTGCTTAAAACACGATTTCTCGACCAGAATATGCTTTTTCAAAAAAGCCATGTTCCCATGGCGAGAGACTCGTTTTCTGTGAGAAAATGCATTAAAAGGAGGGATTTCATGAGAAACACTATAAATACATATTGTACTTGTCTGAAAACGCACAGAACCTTGAAATAGAAGGTTTCTCACCAAAAAACACATTGGTGAAACCCCTATCTTAAGGCTCTGAGTGTTTGCACACATGTACAAACAGGCATGTTTAAACTATAACGTTTTTAGTGAAATCATGTTTTTCTCGAGGAGAAAACGCGTTTAAAGCCATAAAAAGATCTCACTGTGTTTTGGCATTGACCAAGCTACCAACAACCTAAAAAATGATCAGAACTGGAGAAATTACATATTGACATTGGGTGAAATCATGTAACTCTTAAGGACGTGTTGCAGACTTGTTGAATAGATTCATTTTTCTTGTTTTGTTTGTTTTTGATGAAATTGTGCTTTTCTCGTCGAGAAAAGGCGTTTAACGCGATAAAAAGGTTTAGTGCGTTATGAATACGGGCTAGCTTACCAAAAGTACAAATGTGAACTAAATAAGGCCGGGAGTCGTTTTTATTGCTTAAAACACGATTTCTCGACCAGAATATGCTTTTTCAAAAAAGCCATGTTCCCATGGCGAGAGACTCGTTTTCTGTGAGAAAATGCATTAAAAGGAGGGATTTCATGAGAAACACTATAAATACATATTGTACTTGTCTGAAAACGCACAGAACCTTGAAATAGAAGGTTTCTCACCAAAAAACACATTGGTGAATTCCCCATCTTAAGGCTCTGAGTGTTTGCACACATGTACAAACAGGCATGTTTAAACTATAACGTTTTTAGTGAAATCATGTTTCTCTCGAGGAGAAAACGCGATTAAAGCCATAAAAAGATCTCACTGTGTTTTGGCATTGACCAAGCTACCAACAACCTAAAAAATGATCAGAACTGGAGAAATTACATATTGACATTGGGTGAAATCATGTAACTCTTAAGGACGTGTTGCAGACTTGTTGAATAGATTCATATTTCTTGTTTTGTTTGTTTTTGATGAAATTGTGCTTTTCTCGTCGAGAAAAGGCGTTTAACGCGATAAAAAGGTTTAGTGCGTTATGAATACGGGCTAGCTTACCAAAAGTACAAATGTGAACTAAATAAGGCCGGGAGTCGTTTTTATTGCTTAAAACACGATTTCTCGACCAGAATATGCTTTTTCAAAAAAGCCATGTTCCCATGGCGAGAGACTTGTTTTCTGTGAGAAAATGCATTAAAAGGAGGGATTTCATCAGAAACACTATAAATACATATTGTACTTGTCTGAAAACGCACAGAACCTTGAAATAGAAGGTTTCTCACCAAAAAACACATTGGTGAAACCCCTATCTTAAGGCTCTGAGTGTTTGCACACATGTACAAACAGGCATGTTTAAACTATAACGTTTTTAGTGAAATCATGTTTCTCTCGAGGAGAAAACGCGTTTAAAGCCATAAAAAGATCTCACTGTGTTTTGGCATTGACCAAGCTACCAACAACCTAAAAAATGATCAGAACTGGAGAAATTACATATTGACATTGGGTGAAATCATGTAACTCTTAAGGACGTGTTGCAGACTTGTTGAATAGATTCATTTTTCTTGTTTTGTTTGTTTTTGATGAAATTGTGCTTTTCTCGTCGAGAAAAGGCGTTTAACGCGATAAAAAGGTTTAGTGCGTTATGAATACGGGCTAGCTTACCAAAAGTACAAATGTGAACTAAATAAGGCCGGGAGTCGTTTTTATTGCTTAAAACACGATTTCTCGACCAGAATATGCTTTTTCAAAAAAGCCATGTTCCCATGGCGAGAGACTCGTTTTCTGTGAGAAAATGCATTAAAAGGAGGGATTTCATGAGAAACACTATAAATACATATTGTACTTGTCTGAAAACGCACAGAACCTTGAAATAGAAGGTTTCTCACCAAAAAACACATTGGTGAAACCCCTATCTTAAGGCTCTGAGTGTTTGCATACATGTACAAACAGGCATGTTTAAACTATAACGTTTTTAGTGAAATCATGTTTCTCTCGAGGAGAAAACGCGTTTAAAGCCATAAAAAGATCTCACTGTGTTTTGGCATTGACAAAGCTACCAACAAACCTAAAAAATGATCAGAACTGGAGAAATTACACATTGACATTGGGTGAAATCATGTAACTCTTAAGGACGTGTTGCAGACTTGTTGAATAGATTCATTTTTCTTGTTTTGTTTGTTTTTGATGAAATTGTGCTTTTCTCGTCGAGAAAGGGCGTTTAACGCGATAAAAAGGTTTAGTGCGTTATGAATACGGGCTAGCTTACCAAAAGTACAAATGTGAACTAAATAAGGCCGGGAGTCGTTTTTATTGCTTAAAACACGATTTCTCGACCAGAATATGCTTTTTCAAAAAAGCCATGTTCCCATGGCGAGAGACTCGTTTTCTGTGAGAAAATGCATTAAAAGGAGGGATTTCATCAGAAACACTATAAATACATATTGTACTTGTCTGAAAACGCACAGAACCTTGAAATAGAAGGTTTCTCACCAAAAAACACATTGGTGAAACCCCTATCTTAAGGCTCTGAGTGTTTGCACACATGTACAAACAGGCATATTTAAACTATAACGTTTTTAGTGAAATCATGTTTCTCTCGAGGAGAAAACGCGTTTAAAGCCATAAAAAGATCTCACTCTGTTTTGGCATTGACCAAGCTACCAACCACCTAAAAAATGATCAGAACTGGAGAAATTACACATTGACATTGGGTGAAATCATGTAACTCTTAAGGACGTGTTGCAGACTTGTTGAATAGATTCATTTTTCTTGTTTTGTTTGTTTTTGATGAAATGGTGCTTTTCTCGTCGAGAAAAGGCGTTTAACGCGATAAAAAGGTTTAGTGCGTTATGAATACGGGCTAGCTTACCAAAAGTACAAATGTGAACTAAATAAGGCCGGGAGTCGTTTTTATTGCTTAAAACACGATTTCTCGACCAGAATATGCTTTTTCAAAAAAGCCATGTTCCCATGGCGAGAGACTCGTTTTCTGTGAGAAAATGCATTAAAAGGAGGGATTTCATGAGAAACACTATAAATACATATTGTACTTGTCTGAAAACGCACAGAACCTTGAAATAGAAGGTTTCTCACCAAAAAACACATTGGTGAAACCCCTATCTTAAGGCTCTGAGTGTTTGCACACATGTACAAACAGGCATGTTTAAACTATAACGTTTTTAGTGAAATCATGTTTTTCTCGAGGAGAAAACGCGTTTAAAGCCATAAAAAGATCTCACTGTGTTTTGGCATTGACCAAGCTACCAACAACCTAAAAAATGATCAGAACTGGAGAAATTACATATTGACATTGGGTGAAATCATGTAACTCTTAAGGACGTGTTGCAGACTTGTTGAATAGATTCATTTTTCTTGTTTTGTTTGTTTTTGATGAAATTGTGCTTTTCTCGTCGAGAAAAGGCGTTTAACGCGATAAAAAGGTTTAGTGCGTTATGAATACGGGCTAGCTTAGCAAAAGTACAAATGTGAACTAAATAAGGCCGGGAGTCGTTTTTATTGCTTAAAACACGATTTCTCGACCAGAATATGCTTTTTCAAAAAAGCCATGTTCCCATGGCGAGAGACTCGTTTTCTGTGAGAAAATGCATTAAAAGGAGGGATTTCATCAGAAACACTATAAATACATATTGTACTTGTCTGAAAACGCACAGAACCTTGAAATAGAAGGTTTCTCACCAAAAAACACATTGGTGAATTCCCCATCTTAAGGCTCTGAGTGTTTGCACACATGTACAAACAGGCATGTTTAAACTATAACGTTTTTAGTGAAATCATGTTTCTCTCGAGGAGAAAACGCGATTAAAGCCATAAAAAGATCTCACTGTGTTTTGGCATTGACCAAGCTACCAACAACCTAAAAAATGATCAGAACTGGAGAAATTACATATTGACATTGGGTGAAATCATGTAACTCTTAAGGACGTGTTGCAGACTTGTTGAATAGATTCATTTTTCTTGTTTTGTTTGTTTTTGATGAAATTGTGCTTTTCTCGTCGAGAAAAGGCGTTTAACGCGATAAAAAGGTTTAGTGCGTTATGAATACGGGCTAGCTTAGCAAAAGTACAAATGTGAACTAAAAAAGGCCGGGAGTCGTTTTTATTGCTTAAAACACGATTTCTCGACCAGAATATGCTTTTTCAAAAAAGCCATGTTCCCATGGCGAGAGACTTGTTTTCTGTGAGAAAATGCATTAAAAGGAGGGATTTCATGAGAAACACTATAAATACATATTGTACTTGTCTGAAAACGCACAGAACCTTGAAATAGAAGGTTTCTCACCAAAAAACACATTGGTGAAACCCCTATCTTAAGGCTCTGAGTGTTTGCACACATGTACAACAGGCATGGTTAAACTATAACGTTTTTAGTGAAATCATGTTTCTCTCGAGGAGAAAACGCGTTTAAAGCCATAAAAAGATCTCACTGTGTTTTGGCATTGACCAAGCTACCAACAACCTAAAAAATGATCAGAACTGGAGAAATTACACATTGACATTGGGTGAAATCATATAACTCTTAAGGACGTGTTGCAGACTTGTTGAATAGATTCATTTTTCTTGTTTTGTTTGTTTTTGATGAAATTGTGCTTTTCTCGTCGAGAAAAGGCGTTTAACGCGATAAAAAGGTTTAGTGCGTTATGAATACGGGCTAGCTTACCAAAAGTACAAATGTGAACTAAATAAGGCCGGGAGTCGTTTTTATTGCTTAAAACACGATTTCTCGACCAGAATATGCTTTTTCAAAAAAGCCATGTTCCCATGGCGAGAGACTCGTTTTCTGTGAGAAAATGCATTAAAAGGAGGGATTTCATGAGAAACACTATAAATACATATTGTACTTGTCTGAAAACGCACAGAACCTTGAAATAGAAGGTTTCTCACCAAAAAACACATTGGTGAAACCCCTATCTTAAGGCTCTGAGTGTTTGCACACATGTACAACAGGCATGGTTAAACTATAACGTTTTTAGTGAAATCATGTTTCTCTCGAGGAGAAAACGCGTTT
This sequence comes from Lampris incognitus, assembly GCF_029633865.1. NCBI lineage: Eukaryota > Metazoa > Chordata > Actinopteri > Lampriformes > Lampridae > Lampris > Lampris incognitus. The sequence continues at coordinate 354,550 of NW_026611584.1, read as the reverse complement.
AAAGCCATAAAAAGATCTCACTGTGTTTTGGCATTGACCAAGCTACCAACAACCTAAAAAATGATCAGAACTGGAGAAATTACACATTTGACATTGGGTGAAATCATGTAACTCTTAAGGACGTGTTGCAGACTTGTTGAATAGATTCATTTTTCTTGTTTTGTTTGTTTTTGATGAAATTGTGCTTTTCTCGTCGAGAAAAGGCGTTTAACGCGATAAAAAGGTTTAGTGCGTTATGAATACGGGCTAGCTTACCAAAAGTACAAATGTGAACTAAATAAGGCCGGGAGTCGTTTTTATTGCTTAAAACACGATTTCTCGACCAGAATATGCTTTTTCAAAAAAGCCATGTTCCCATGGCGAGAGACTCGATTTCTGTGAGAAAATGCATTAAAAGGAGGGATTTCATCAGAAACACTATAAATACATATTGTACTTGTCTGAAAACGCACAGAACCTTGAAATAGAAGGTTTCTCACCAAAAAACACATTGGTGAAACCCCTATCTTAAGGCTCTGAGTGTTTGCACACATGTACAAAAGGCATGGTTAAACTATAACGTTTTTAGTGAAATCATGTTTCTCTCGAGGAGAAAACGCGTTTAAAGCCATAAAAAGATCTCACTGTGTTTTGGCATTGACAAAGCTACCAACAACCTAAAAAATGATCAGAACTGGAGAAATTACACATTTGACATTGGGTGAAATCATGTAACTCTTAAGGACGTGTTGCAGACTTGTTGAATAGATTCATTTTTCTTGTTTTGTTTGTTTTTGATGAAATGGTGCTTTTCTCGTCGAGAAAAGGCGTTTAACGCGATAAAAAGGTTTAGTGCGTTATGAATACGGGCTAGCTTACCAAAAGTACAAATGTGAACTAAATAAGGCCGGGAGTCGTTTTTATTGCTTAAAACACGATTTCTCGACCAGAATATGCTTTTTCAAAAAAGCCATGTTCCCATGGCGAGAGACTCGTTTTCTGTGAGAAAATGCATTAAAAGGAGGGATTTCATCAGAAACACTATAAATACATATTGTACTTGTCTGAAAACGCACAGAACCTTGAAATAGAAGGTTTCTCACCAAAAAACACATTGGTGAAACCCCTATCTTAAGGCTCTGAGTGTTTGCACACATGTACAACAGGCATGGTTAAACTATAACGTTTTTAGTGAAATCATGTTTCTCTCGAGGAGAAAACGCGTTTAAAGCCATAAAAAGATCTCACTGTGTTTTGGCATTGACCAAGCTACCAACAACCTAAAAAATGATCAGAACTGGAGAAATTACACATTTGACATTGGGTGAAATCATGTAACTCTTAAGGACGTGTTGCAGACTTGTTGAATAGATTCATTTTTCTTGTTTTGTTTGTTTTTGATGAAATGGTGCTTTTCTCGTCGAGAAAAGGCGTTTAACGCGATAAAAAGGTTTAGTGCGTTATGAATACGGGCTAGCTTACCAAAAGTACAAATGTGAACTAAATAAGGCCGGGAGTCGTTTTTATTGCTTAAAACACGATTTCTCGACCAGAATATGCTTTTTCAAAAAAGCCATGTTCCCATGGCGAGAGACTCATTTTCTGTGAGAAAATGCATTAAAAGGAGGGATTTCATCAGAAACACTATAAATACATATTGTACTTGTCTGAAAACGCACAGAACCTTGAAATAGAAGGTTTCTCACCAAAAAACACATTGGTGAAACCCCTATCTTAAGGCTCTGAGTGTTTGCACACATGTACAACAGGCATGGTTAAACTATAACGTTTTTAGTGAAATCATGTTTCTCTCGAGGAGAAAACGCGTTTAAAGCCATAAAAAGATCTCACTGTGTTTTGGCATTGACAAAGCTACCAACAACCTAAAAAATGATCAGAACTGGAGAAATTACACATTTGACATTGGGTGAAATCATGTAACTCTTAAGGACGTGTTGCAGACTTGTTGAATAGATTCATATTTCTTGTTTTGTTTGTTTTTGATGAAATTGTGCTTTTCTCGTCGAGAAAAGGCGTTTAACGCGATAAAAAGGTTTAGTGCGTTATGAATACGGGCTAGCTTACCAAAAGTACAAATGTGAACTAAATAAGGCCGGGAGTCGTTTTTATTGCTTAAAACACGATTTCTCGACCAGAATATGCTTTTTCAAAAAAGCCATGTTCCCATGGCGAGAGACTCGTTTTCTGTGAGAAAATGCATTAAAAGGAGGGATTTCATGAGAAACACTATAAATACATATTGTACTTGTCTGAAAACGCACAGAACCTTGAAATAGAAGGTTTCTCACCAAAAAACACATTGGTGAAACCCCTATCTTAAGGCTCTGAGTGTTTGCATACATGTACAAACAGGCATGTTTAAACTATAACGTTTTTAGTGAAATCATGTTTCTCTCGAGGAGAAAACGCGTTTAAAGCCATAAAAAGATCTCACTGTGTTTTGGCATTGACAAAGCTACCAACAAACCTAAAAAATGATCAGAACTGGAGAAATTACACATTGACATTGGGTGAAATCATGTAACTCTTAAGGACGTGTTGCAGACTTGTTGAATAGATTCATTTTTCTTGTTTTGTTTGTTTTTGATGAAATTGTGCTTTTCTCGTCGAGAAAGGGCGTTTAACGCGATAAAAAGGTTTAGTGCGTTATGAATACGGGCTAGCTTACCAAAAGTACAAATGTGAACTAAATAAGGCCGGGAGTCGTTTTTATTGCTTAAAACACGATTTCTCGACCAGAATATGCTTTTTCAAAAAAGCCATGTTCCCATGGCGAGAGACTCGTTTTCTGTGAGAAAATGCATTAAAAGGAGGGATTTCATCAGAAACACTATAAATACATATTGTACTTGTCTGAAAACGCACAGAACCTTGAAATAGAAGGTTTCTCACCAAAAAACACATTGGTGAAACCCCTATCTTAAGGCTCTGAGTGTTTGCACACATGTACAAACAGGCATGTTTAAACTATAACGTTTTTAGTGAAATCATGTTTCTCTCGAGGAGAAAACGCGTTTAAAGCCATAAAAAGATCTCACTGTGTTTTGGCATTGACCAAGCTACCAACAACCTAAAAAATGATCAGAACTGGAGAAATTACACATTTGACATTGGGTGAAATCATATAACTCTTAAGGACGTGTTGCAGACTTGTTGAATAGATTCATTTTTCTTGTTTTGTTTGTTTTTGATGAAATGGTGCTTTTCTCGTCGAGAAAAGGCGTTTAACGCGATAAAAAGGTTTAGTGCGTTATGAATACGGGCTAGCTTACCAAAAGTACAAATGTGAACTAAATAAGGCCGGGAGTCGTTTTTATTGCTTAAAACACGATTTCTCGACCAGAATATGCTTTTTCAAAAAAGCCATGTTCCCATGGCGAGAGACTCATTTTCTGTGAGAAAATGCATTAAAAGGAGGGATTTCATCAGAAACACTATAAATACATATTGTACTTGTCTGAAAACGCACAGAACCTTGAAATAGAAGGTTTCTCACCAAAAAACACATTGGTGAAACCCCTATCTTAAGGCTCTGAGTGTTTGCACACATGTACAACAGGCATGGTTAAACTATAACGTTTTTAGTGAAATCATGTTTCTCTCGAGGAGAAAACGCGTTTAAAGCCATAAAAAGATCTCACTGTGTTTTGGCATTGACAAAGCTACCAACAACCTAAAAAATGATCAGAACTGGAGAAATTACACATTTGACATTGGGTGAAATCATGTAACTCTTAAGGACGTGTTGCAGACTTGTTGAATAGATTCATATTTCTTGTTTTGTTTGTTTTTGATGAAATTGTGCTTTTCTCGTCGAGAAAAGGCGTTTAACGCGATAAAAAGGTTTAGTGCGTTATGAATACGGGCTAGCTTACCAAAAGTACAAATGTGAACTAAATAAGGCCGGGAGTCGTTTTTATTGCTTAAAACACGATTTCTCGACCAGAATATGCTTTTTCAAAAAAGCCATGTTCCCATGGCGAGAGACTCGTTTTCTGTGAGAAAATGCATTAAAAGGAGGGATTTCATGAGAAACACTATAAATACATATTGTACTTGTCTGAAAACGCACAGAACCTTGAAATAGAAGGTTTCTCACCAAAAAACACATTGGTGAAACCCCTATCTTAAGGCTCTGAGTGTTTGCATACATGTACAAACAGGCATGTTTAAACTATAACGTTTTTAGTGAAATCATGTTTCTCTCGAGGAGAAAACGCGTTTAAAGCCATAAAAAGATCTCACTGTGTTTTGGCATTGACAAAGCTACCAACAAACCTAAAAAATGATCAGAACTGGAGAAATTACACATTGACATTGGGTGAAATCATGTAACTCTTAAGGACGTGTTGCAGACTTGTTGAATAGATTCATTTTTCTTGTTTTGTTTGTTTTTGATGAAATTGTGCTTTTCTCGTCGAGAAAAGGCGTTTAACGCGATAAAAAGGTTTAGTGCGTTATGAATACGGGCTAGCTTACCAAAAGTACAAATGTGAACTAAATAAGGCCGGGAGTCGTTTTTATTGCTTAAAACACGATTTCTCGACCAGAATATGCTTTTTCAAAAAAGCCATGTTCCCATGGCGAGAGACTCGTTTTCTGTGAGAAAATGCATTAAAAGGAGGGATTTCATGAGAAACACTATAAATACATATTGTACTTGTCTGAAAACGCACAGAACCTTGAAATAGAAGGTTTCTCACCAAAAAACACATTGGTGAAACCCCTATCTTAAGGCTCTGAGTGTTTGCATACATGTACAAACAGGCATGTTTAAACTATAACGTTTTTAGTGAAATCATGTTTCTCTCGAGGAGAAAACGCGTTTAAAGCCATAAAAAGATCTCACTGTGTTTTGGCATTGACAAAGCTACCAACAAACCTAAAAAATGATCAGAACTGGAGAAATTACACATTGACATTGGGTGAAATCATGTAACTCTTAAGGACGTGTTGCAGACTTGTTGAATAGATTCATTTTTCTTGTTTTGTTTGTTTTTGATGAAATTGTGCTTTTCTCGTCGAGAAAGGGCGTTTAACGCGATAAAAAGGTTTAGTGCGTTATGAATACGGGCTAGCTTACCAAAAGTACAAATGTGAACTAAATAAGGCCGGGAGTCGTTTTTATTGCTTAAAACACGATTTCTCGACCAGAATATGCTTTTTCAAAAAAGCCATGTTCCCATGGCGAGAGACTCGTTTTCTGTGAGAAAATGCATTAAAAGGAGGGATTTCATCAGAAACACTATAAATACATATTGTACTTGTCTGAAAACGCACAGAACCTTGAAATAGAAGGTTTCTCACCAAAAAACACATTGGTGAAACCCCTATCTTAAGGCTCTGAGTGTTTGCACACATGTACAAACAGGCATGTTTAAACTATAACGTTTTTAGTGAAATCATGTTTCTCTCGAGGAGAAAACGCGTTTAAAGCCATAAAAAGATCTCACTCTGTTTTGGCATTGACCAAGCTACCAACCACCTAAAAAATGATCAGAACTGGAGAAATTACACATTGACATTGGGTGAAATCATGTAACTCTTAAGGACGTGTTGCAGACTTGTTGAATAGATTCATTTTTCTTGTTTTGTTTGTTTTTGATGAAATGGTGCTTTTCTCGTCGAGAAAAGGCGTTTAACGCGATAAAAAGGTTTAGTGCGTTATGAATACGGGCTAGCTTACCAAAAGTACAAATGTGAACTAAATAAGGCCGGGAGTCGTTTTTATTGCTTAAAACACGATTTCTCGACCAGAATATGCTTTTTCAAAAAAGCCATGTTCCCATGGCGAGAGACTCGTTTTCTGTGAGAAAATGCATTAAAAGGAGGGATTTCATCAGAAACACTATAAATACATATTGTACTTGTCTGAAAACGCACAGAACCTTGAAATAGAAGGTTTCTCACCAAAAAACACATTGGTGAAACCCCTATCTTAAGGCTCTGAGTGTTTGCACACATGTACAACAGGCATGGTTAAACTATAACGTTTTTAGTGAAATCATGTTTCTCTCGAGGAGAAAACGCGATTAAAGCCATAAAAAGATCTCACTGTGTTTTGGCATTGACCAAGCTACCAACAACCTAAAAAATGATCAGAACTGGAGAAATTACACATTTGACATTGGGTGAAATCATGTAACTCTTAAGGACGTGTTGCAGACTTGTTGAATAGATTCATTTTTCTTGTTTTGTTTGTTTTTGATGAAATGGTGCTTTTCTCGTCGAGAAAAGGCGTTTAACGCGATAAAAAGGTTTAGTGCGTTATGAATACGGGCTAGCTTACCAAAAGTACAAATGTGAACTAAATAAGGCCGGGAGTCGTTTTTATTGCTTAAAACACGATTTCTCGACCAGAATATGCTTTTTCAAAAAAGCCATGTTCCCATTGCGAGAGACTCGTTTTCTGTGAGAAAATGCATTAAAAGGAGGGATTTCATCAGAAACACTATAAATACATATTGTACTTGTCTGAAAACGCACAGAACCTTGAAATAGAAGGTTTCTCACCAAAAAACACATTGGTGAAACCCCTATCTTAAGGCTCTGAGTGTTTGCACACATGTACAAAAGGCATGGTTAAACTATAACGTTTTTAGTGAAATCATGTTTCTCTCGAGGAGAAAACGCGTTTAAAGCCATAAAAAGATCTCACTGTGTTTTGGCATTGACAAAGCTACCAACAACCTAAAAAATGATCAGAACTGGAGAAATTACACATTTGACATTGGGTGAAATCATGTAACTCTTAAGGACGTGTTGCAGACTTGTTGAATAGATTCATTTTTCTTGTTTTGTTTGTTTTTGATGAAATGGTGCTTTTCTCGTCGAGAAAAGGCGTTTAACGCGATAAAAAGGTTTAGTGCGTTATGAATACGGGCTAGCTTACCAAAAGTACAAATGTGAACTAAATAAGGCCGGGAGTCGTTTTTATTGCTTAAAACACGATTTCTCGACCAGAATATGCTTTTTCAAAAAAGCCATGTTCCCATGGCGAGAGACTCGTTTTCTGTGAGAAAATGCATTAAAAGGAGGGATTTCATGAGAAACACTATAAATACATATTGTACTTGTCTGAAAACGCACAGAACCTTGAAATAGAAGGTTTCTCACCAAAAAACACATTGGTGAAACCCCTATCTTAAGGCTCTGAGTGTTTGCACACATGTACAACAGGCATGGTTAAACTATAACGTTTTTAGTGAAATCATGTTTCTCTCGAGGAGAAAACGCGTTTAAAGCCATAAAAATATCTCACTGTGTTTTGGCATTGACCAAGCTACCAACAACCTAAAAAATGATCAGAACTGGAGAAATTACACATTTGACATTGGGTGAAATCATGTAACTCTTAAGGACGTGTTGCAGACTTGTTGAATAGATTCATTTTTCTTGTTTTGTTTGTTTTTGATGAAATGGTGCTTTTCTCGTCGAGAAAAGGCGTTTAACGCGATAAAAAGGTTTAGTGCGTTATGAATACGGGCTAGCTTACCAAAAGTACAAATGTGAACTAAATAAGGCCGGGAGTCGTTTTTATTGCTTAAAACACGATATCTCGACCAGAATATGCTTTTTCAAAAAAGCCATGTTCCCATGGCGAGAGACTCGTTTTCTGTGAGAAAATGCATTAAAAGGAGGGATTTCATCAGAAACACTATAAATACATATTGTACTTGTCTGAAAACGCACAGAACCTTGAAATAGAAGGTTTCTCACCAAAAAACACATTGGTGAAACCCCTATCTTAAGGCTCTGAGTGTTTGCACACATGTACAACAGGCATGGTTAAACTATAACGTTTTTAGTGAAATCATGTTTCTCTCGAGGAGAAAACGCGTTTAAAGCCATAAAAATATCTCACTGTGTTTTGGCATTGACCAAGCTACCAACAACCTAAAAAATGATCAGAACTGGAGAAATTACACATTTGACATTGGGTGAAATCATGTAACTCTTAAGGACGTGTTGCAGACTTGTTGAATAGATTCATTTTTCTTGTTTTGTTTGTTTTTGATGAAATGGTGCTTTTCTCGTCGAGAAAAGGCGTTTAACGCGATAAAAAGGTTTAGTGCGTTATGAATACGGGCTAGCTTACCAAAAGTACAAATGTGAACTAAATAAGGCCGGGAGTCGTTTTTATTGCTTAAAACACGATATCTCGACCAGAATATGCTTTTTCAAAAAAGCCATGTTCCCATGGCGAGAGACTCGTTTTCTGTGAGAAAATGCATTAAAAGGAGGGATTTCATCAGAAACACTATAAATACATATTGTACTTGTCTGAAAACGCACAGAACCTTGAAATAGAAGGTTTCTCACCAAAAAACACATTGGTGAAACCCCTATCTTAAGGCTCTGAGTGTTTGCACACATGTACAACAGGCATGGTTAAACTATAACGTTTTTAGTGAAATCATGTTTCTCTCGAGGAGAAAACGCGTTTAAAGCCATAAAAAGATCTCACTGTGTTTTGGCATTGACAAAGCTACCAACAACCTAAAAAATGATCAGAACTGGAGAAATTACACATTTGACATTGGGTGAAATCATGTAACTCTTAAGGACGTGTTGCAGACTTGTTGAATAGATTCATTTTTCTTGTTTTGTTTGTTTTTGATGAAATGGTGCTTTTCTCGTCGAGAAAAGGCGTTTAACGCGATAAAAAGGTTTAGTGCGTTATGAATACGGGCTAGCTTACCAAAAGTACAAATGTGAACTAAATAAGGCCGGGAGTCGTTTTTATTGCTTAAAACACGATTTCTCGACCAGAATATGCTTTTTCAAAAAAGCCATGTTCCCATGGCGAGAGACTCGTTTTCTGTGAGAAAATGCATTAAAAGGAGGGATTTCATGAGAAACACTATAAATACATATTGTACTTGTCTGAAAACGCACAGAACCTTGAAATAGAAGGTTTCTCACCAAAAAACACATTGGTGAAACCCCTATCTTAAGGCTCTGAGTGTTTGCACACATGTACAACAGGCATGGTTAAACTATAACGTTTTTAGTGAAATCATGTTTCTCTCGAGGAGAAAACGCGTTTAAAGCCATAAAAATATCTCACTGTGTTTTGGCATTGACCAAGCTACCAACAACCTAAAAAATGATCAGAACTGGAGAAATTACACATTTGACATTGGGTGAAATCATGTAACTCTTAAGGACGTGTTGCAGACTTGTTGAATAGATTCATTTTTCTTGTTTTGTTTGTTTTTGATGAAATGGTGCTTTTCTCGTCGAGAAAAGGCGTTTAACGCGATAAAAAGGTTTAGTGCGTTATGAATACGGGCTAGCTTACCAAAAGTACAAATGTGAACTAAATAAGGCCGGGAGTCGTTTTTATTGCTTAAAACACGATATCTCGACCAGAATATGCTTTTTCAAAAAAGCCATGTTCCCATGGCGAGAGACTCGTTTTCTGTGAGAAAATGCATTAAAAGGAGGGATTTCATGAGAAACACTATAAATACATATTGTACTTGTCTGAAAACGCACAGAACCTTGAAATAGAAGGTTTCTCACCAAAAAACACATTGGTGAAACCCCTATCTTAAGGCTCTGAGTGTTTGCACACATGTACAACAGGCATGGTTAAACTATAACGTTTTTAGTGAAATCATGTTTCTCTCGAGGAGAAAACGCGTTTAAAGCCATAAAAAGATCTCACTGTGTTTTGGCATTGACCAAGCTACCAACAACCTAAAAAATGATCAGAACTGGAGAAATTACACATTTGACATTGGGTGAAATCATGTAACTCTTAAGGACGTGTTGCAGACTTGTTGAATAGATTCATTTTTCTTGTTTTGTTTGTTTTTGATGAAATTGCTTTTCTCGTCGAGAAAAGGCGTTTAACGCGATAAAAAGGTTTAGTGCGTTATGAATACGGGCTAGCTTACCAAAAGTACAAATGTGAACTAAATAAGGCCGGGAGTCGTTTTTATTGCTTAAAACACGATTTCTCGACCAGAATATGCTTTTTCAAAAAAGCCATGTTCCCATGGCGAGAGACTCGTTTTCTGTGAGAAAATGCATTAAAAGGAGGGATTTCATGAGAAACACTATAAATACATATTGTACTTGTCTGAAAACGCACAGAACCTTGAAATAGAAGGTTTCTCACCAAAAAACACATTGGTGAAACCCCTATCTTAAGGCTCTGAGTGTTTGCACACATGTACAACAGGCATGGTTAAACTATAACGTTTTTAGTGAAATCATGTTTCTCTCGAGGAGAAAACGCGTTTAAAGCCATAAAAATATCTCACTGTGTTTTGGCATTGACCAAGCTACCAACAACCTAAAAAATGATCAGAACTGGAGAAATTACACATTTGACATTGGGTGAAATCATGTAACTCTTAAGGACGTGTTGCAGACTTGTTGAATAGATTCATTTTTCTTGTTTTGTTTGTTTTTGATGAAATGGTGCTTTTCTCGTCGAGAAAAGGCGTTTAACGCGATAAAAAGGTTTAGTGCGTTATGAATACGGGCTAGCTTACCAAAAGTACAAATGTGAACTAAATAAGGCCGGGAGTCGTTTTTATTGCTTAAAACACGATATCTCGACCAGAATATGCTTTTTCAAAAAAGCCATGTTCCCATGGCGAGAGACTCGTTTTCTGTGAGAAAATGCATTAAAAGGAGGGATTTCATCAGAAACACTATAAATACATATTGTACTTGTCTGAAAACGCACAGAACCTTGAAATAGAAGGTTTCTCACCAAAAAACACATTGGTGAAACCCCTATCTTAAGGCTCTGAGTGTTTGCACACATGTACAACAGGCATGGTTAAACTATAACGTTTTTAGTGAAATCATGTTTCTCTCGAGGAGAAAACGCGTTTAAAGCCATAAAAAGATCTCACTGTGTTTTGGCATTGACAAAGCTACCAACAACCTAAAAAATGATCAGAACTGGAGAAATTACACATTTGACATTGGGTGAAATCATGTAACTCTTAAGGACGTGTTGCAGACTTGTTGAATAGATTCATTTTTCTTGTTTTGTTTGTTTTTGATGAAATGGTGCTTTTCTCGTCGAGAAAAGGCGTTTAACGCGATAAAAAGGTTTAGTGCGTTATGAATACGGGCTAGCTTACCAAAAGTACAAATGTGAACTAAATAAGGCCGGGAGTCGTTTTTATTGCTTAAAACACGATTTCTCGACCAGAATATGCTTTTTCAAAAAAGCCATGTTCCCATGGCGAGAGACTCGTTTTCTGTGAGAAAATGCATTAAAAGGAGGGATTTCATGAGAAACACTATAAATACATATTGTACTTGTCTGAAAACGCACAGAACCTTGAAATAGAAGGTTTCTCACCAAAAAACACATTGGTGAAACCCCTATCTTAAGGCTCTGAGTGTTTGCACACATGTACAAACAGGCATGTTTAAACTATAACGTTTTTAGTGAAATCATGTTTCTCTCGAGGAGAAAACGCGTTTAAAGCCATAAAAAGATCTCACTGTGTTTTGGCATTGACCAAGCTACCAACCACCTAAAAAATGATCAGAACTGGAGAAATTACACATTGACATTGGGTGAAATCATGTAACTCTGAAGGACGTGTTGCAGACTTGTTGAATAGATTCATTTTTCTTGTTTTGTTTGTTTTTGATGAAATGGTGCTTTTCTCGTCGAGAAAAGGCGTTTAATGCGATAAAAAGGTTTAGTGCGTTATGAATACGGGCTAGCTTACCAAAAGTACAAATGTGAACTAAATAAGGCCGGGAGTCGTTTTTATTGCTTAAAACACGATTTCTCGACCAGAATATGCTTTTTCAAAAAAGCCATGTTCCCATGGCGAGAGACTCGTTTTCTGTGAGAAAATGCATTAAAAGGAGGGATTTCATGAGAAACACTATAAATACATATTGTACTTGTCTGAAAACGCACAGAACCTTGAAATAGAAGGTTTCTCACCAAAAAACACATTGGTGAAACCCCTATCTTAAGGCTCTGAGTGTTTGCACACATGTACAAACAGGCATGTTTAAACTATAACGTTTTTAATGAAATCATGTTTCTCTCGAGGAGAAAACGCGTTTAAAGCCATAAAAAGATCTCACTCTGTTTTGGCATTGACCAAGCTACCAGCAAACCTAAAAAATGATCAGAACTGGAGAAATTACACATTGACATTGGGTGAAATCATGTAACTCTTAAGGACGTGTTGCAGACTTGTTGAATAGATTCATTTTTCTTGTTTTGTTTGTTTTTGATGAAATTGCTTTTCTCGTCGAGAAAAGGCGTTTAACGCGATAAAAAGGTTTAGTGCGTTATGAATACGGGCTAGCTTACCAAAAGTACAAATGTGAACTAAATAAGGCCGGGAGTCGTTTTTATTGCTTAAAACACGATTTCTCGACCAGAATATGCTTTTTCAAAAAAGCCATGTTCCCATGGCGAGAGACTCGTTTTCTGTGAGAAAATGCATTAAAAGGAGGGATTTCATGAGAAACACTATAGATATATATTGTACTTGTCTGAAAACGCACAGAACCTTGAAATAGAAGGTTTCTCACCAAAAAACACATTGGTGAAACCCCTATCTTAAGGCTCTGAGTGTTTGCACACATGTACAAACAGGCATGTTTAAACTATAACGTTTTTAGTGAAATCATGTTTTTCTCGAGGAGAAAACGCGTTTAAAGCCATAAAAAGATCTCACTGTGTTTTGGCATTGACCAAGCTACCAACAACCTAAAAAATGATCAGAACTGGAGAAATTACATATTGACATTGGGTGAACTCATGTAACTCTTAAGGACGTGTTGCAGACTTGTTGAATAGATTCATTTTTCTTGTTTTGTTTGTTTTTGATGAAATTGTGCTTTTCTCGTCGAGAAAAGGCGTTTAACGCGATAAAAAGGTTTAGTGCGTTATGAATACGGGCTAGCTTACCAAAAGTACAAATGTGAACTAAATAAGGCCGGGAGTCGTTTTTATTGCTTAAAACACGATTTCTCGACCAGAATATGCTTTTTCAAAAAAGCCATGTTCCCATGGCGAGAGACTCGTTTTCTGTGAGAAAATGCATTAAAAGGAGGGATTTCATGAGAAACACTATAAATACATATTGTACTTGTCTGAAAACGCACAGAACCTTGAAATAGAAGGTTTCTCACCAAAAAACACATTGGTGAATTCCCCATCTTAAGGCTCTGAGTGTTTGCACACATGTACAAACAGGCATGTTTAAACTATAACGTTTTTAGTGAAATCATGTTTCTCTCGAGGAGAAAACGCGATTAAAGCCATAAAAAGATCTCACTGTGTTTTGGCATTGACCAAGCTACCAACAACCTAAAAAATGATCAGAACTGGAGAAATTACATATTGACATTGGGTGAAATCATGTAACTCTTAAGGACGTGTTGCAGACTTGTTGAATAGATTCATATTTCTTGTTTTGTTTGTTTTTGATGAAATTGTGCTTTTCTCGTCGAGAAAAGGCGTTTAACGCGATAAAAAGGTTTAGTGCGTTATGAATACGGGCTAGCTTAGCAAAAGTACAAATGTGAACTAAATAAGGCCGGGAGTCGTTTTTATTGCTTAAAACACGATTTCTCGACCAGAATATGCTTTTTCAAAAAAGCCATGTTCCCATGGCGAGAGACTTGTTTTCTGTGAGAAAATGCATTAAAAGGAGGGATTTCATGAGAAACACTATAAATACATATTGTACTTGTCTGAAAACGCACAGAACCTTGAAATAGAAGGTTTCTCACCAAAAAACACATTGGTGAAACCCCTATCTTAAGGCTCTGAGTGTTTGCACACATGTACAACAGGCATGGTTAAACTATAACGTTTTTAGTGAAATCATGTTTCTCTCGAGGAGAAAACGCGTTTAAAGCCATAAAAAGATCTCACTGTGTTTTGGCATTGACCAAGCTACCAACAACCTAAAAAATGATCAGAACTGGAGAAATTACACATTGACATTGGGTGAAATCATGTAACTCTTAAGGACGTGTTGCAGACTTGTTGAATAGATTCATTTTTCTTGTTTTGTTTGTTTTTGATGAAATGGTGCTTTTCTCGTCGAGAAAAGGCGTTTAACGCGATAAAAAGGTTTAGTGCGTTATGAATACGGGCTAGCTTACCAAAAGTACAAATGTGAACTAAATAAGGCCGGGAGTCGTTTTTATTGCTTAAAACACGATTTCTCGACCAGAATATGCTTTTTCAAAAAAGCCATGTTCCCATGGCGAGAGACTCGTTTTCTGTGAGAAAATGCATTAAAAGGAGGGATTTCATGAGAAACACTATAAATACATATTGTACTTGTCTGAAAACGCACAGAACCTTGAAATAGAAGGTTTCTCACCAAAAAACACATTGGTGAATTCCCCATCTTAAGGCTCTGAGTGTTTGCACACATGTACAAACAGGCATGTTTAAACTATAACGTTTTTAGTGAAATCATGTTTCTCTCGAGGAGAAAACGCGATTAAAGCCATAAAAAGATCTCACTGTGTTTTGGCATTGACCAAGCTACCAACAACCTAAAAAATGATCAGAACTGGAGAAATTACATATTGACATTGGGTGAAATCATGTAACTCTTAAGGACGTGTTGCAGACTTGTTGAATAGATTCATATTTCTTGTTTTGTTTGTTTTTGATGAAATTGTGCTTTTCTCGTCGAGAAAAGGCGTTTAACGCGATAAAAAGGTTTAGTGCGTTATGAATACGGGCTAGCTTAGCAAAAGTACAAATGTGAACTAAATAAGGCCGGGAGTCGTTTTTATTGCTTAAAACACGATTTCTCGACCAGAATATGCTTTTTCAAAAAAGCCATGTTCCCATGGCGAGAGACTTGTTTTCTGTGAGAAAATGCATTAAAAGGAGGGATTTCATGAGAAACACTATAAATACATATTGTACTTGTCTGAAAACGCACAGAACCTTGAAATAGAAGGTTTCTCACCAAAAAACACATTGGTGAAACCCCTATCTTAAGGCTCTGAGTGTTTGCACACATGTACAACAGGCATGGTTAAACTATAACGTTTTTAGTGAAATCATGTTTCTCTCGAGGAGAAAACGCGTTTAAAGCCATAAAAAGATCTCACTGTGTTTTGGCATTGACCAAGCTACCAACAACCTAAAAAATGATCAGAACTGGAGAAATTACACATTGACATTGGGTGAAATCATGTAACTCTTAAGGACGTGTTGCAGACTTGTTGAATAGATTCATTTTTCTTGTTTTGTTTGTTTTTGATGAAATTGTGCTTTTCTCGTCGAGAAAAGGCGTTTAACGCGATAAAAAGGTTTAGTGCGTTATGAATACGGGCTAGCTTACCAAAAGTACAAATGTGAACTAAATAAGGCCGGGAGTCGTTTTTATTGCTTAAAACACGATTTCTCGACCAGAATATGCTTTTTCAAAAAAGCCATGTTCCCATGGCGAGAGACTCGTTTTCTGTGAGAAAATGCATTAAAAGGAGGGATTTCATGAGAAACACTATAAATACATATTGTACTTGTCTGAAAACGCACAGAACCTTGAAATAGAAGGTTTCTCACCAAAAAACACATTGGTGAAACCCCTATCTTAAGGCTCTGAGTGTTTGCACACATGTACAACAGGCATGGTTAAACTATAACGTTTTTAGTGAAATCATGTTTCTCTCGAGGAGAAAACGCGTTTAAAGCCATAAAAAGATCTCACTGTGTTTTGGCATTGACCAAGCTACCAACAACCTAAAAAATGATCAGAACTGGAGAAATTACACATTTGACATTGGGTGAAATCATGTAACTCTTAAGGACGTGTTGCAGACTTGTTGAATAGATTCATTTTTCTTGTTTTGTTTGTTTTTGATGAAATGGTGCTTTTCTCGTCGAGAAAAGGCGTTTAACGCGATAAAAAGGTTTAGTGCGTTATGAATACGGGCTAGCTTACCAAAAGTACAAATGTGAACTAAATAAGGCCGGGAGTCGTTTTTATTGCTTAAAACACGATTTCTCGACCAGAATATGCTTTTTCAAAAAAGCCATGTTCCCATGGCGAGAGACTCGTTTTCTGTGAGAAAATGCATTAAAAGGAGGGATTTCATGAGAAACACTATAAATACATATTGTACTTGTCTGAAAACGCACAGAACCTTGAAATAGAAGGTTTCTCACCAAAAAACACATTGGTGAAACCCCTATCTTAAGGCTCTGAGTGTTTGCACACATGTACAACAGGCATGGTTAAACTATAACGTTTTTAGTGAAATCATGTTTCTCTCGAGGAGAAAACGCGTTTAAAGCCATAAAAAGATCTCACTGTGTTTTGGCATTGACCAAGCTACCAACAACCTAAAAAATGATCAGAACTGGAGAAATTACACATTTGACATTGGGTGAAATCATGTAACTCTTAAGGACGTGTTGCAGACTTGTTGAATAGATTCATTTTTCTTGTTTTGTTTGTTTTTGATGAAATGGTGCTTTTCTCGTCGAGAAAAGGCGTTTAACGCGATAAAAAGGTTTAGTGCGTTATGAATACGGGCTAGCTTACCAAAAGTACAAATGTGAACTAAATAAGGCCGGGAGTCGTTTTTATTGCTTAAAACACGATTTCTCGACCAGAATATGCTTTTTCAAAAAAGCCATGTTCCCATGGCGAGAGACTCGTTTTCTGTGAGAAAATGCATTAAAAGGAGGGATTTCATCAGAAACACTATAAATACATATTGCACTTGTCTGAAAACGCACAGAACCTTGAAATAGAAGGTTTCTCACCAAAAAACACATTGGTGAAACCCCTATCTTAAGGCTCTGAGTGTTTGCACACATGTACAAACAGGCATGTTTAAACTATAACGTTTTTAGTGAAATCATGTTTCTCTCGAGGAGAAAACGCGTTTAAAGCCATAAAAAGATCTCACTGTGTTTTGGCATTGACCAAGCTACCAACAACCTAAAAAATGATCAGAACTGGAGAAATTACACATTGACATTGGGTGAAATCATGTAACTCTTAAGGACGTGTTGCAGACTTGTTGAATAAATTCATTTTTCTTGTTTTGTTTGTTTTTGATGAAATGGTGCTTTTCTCGTCGAGAAAAGGCGTTTAACGCGATAAAAAGGTTTAGTGCGTTATGAATACGGGCTAGCTTACCAAAAGTACAAATGTGAACTAAATAAGGCCGGGAGTCGTTTTTATTGCTTAAAACACGATTTCTCGACCAGAATATGCTTTTTCAAAAAAGCCATGTTCCCATGGCGAGAGACTCGTTTTCTGTGAGAAAATGCATTAAAAGGAGGGATTTCATGAGAAACACTATAAATACATATTGTACTTGTCTGAAAACGCACAGAACCTTGAAATAGAAGGTTTCTCACCAAAAAACACATTGGTAAAACCCCTATCTTAAGGCTCTGAGTATTTGCACACATGTACAACAGGCATGTTTAAACTATAACGTTTTTAGTGAAATCATGTTTCTCTCGAGGAGAAAACGCGTTTAAAGCCATAAAAAGATCTCACTGTGTTTTGGCATTGACCAAGCTACCAACCACCTAAAAAATGATCAGAACTGGAGAAATTACACATTGACATTGGGTGAAATCATGTAACTCTTAAGGACGTGTTGCAGACTTGTTGAATAGATTCATTTTTCTTGTTTTGTTTGTTTTTGATGAAATGGTGCTTTTCTTGTCGAGAAAAGGCGTTTAACGCGATAAAAAGGTTTAGTGCGTTATGAATACGGGCTAGCTTACCAAAAGTACAAATGTGAACTAAATAAGGCCGGGAGTCGTTTTTATTGCTTAAAACACGATTTCTCGACCAGAATATGCTTTTTCAAAAAAGCCATGTTCCCATGGCGAGAGACTCGTTTTCTGTGAGAAAATGCATTAAAAGGAGGGATTTCATGAGAAACACTATAAATACATATTGTACTTGTCTGAAAACGCACAGAACCTTGAAATAGAAGGTTTCTCACCAAAAAACACATTGGTGAAACCCCTATCTTAAGGCTCTGAGTGTTTGCACACATGTACAACAGGCATGGTTAAACTATAACGTTTTTAGTGAAATCATGTTTCTCTCGAGGAGAAAACGCGTTTAAAGCCATAAAAAGATCTCACTGTGTTTTGGCATTGACCAAGCTACCAACAACCTAAAAAATGATCAGAACTGGAGAAATTACACATTTGACATTGGGTGAAATCATGTAACTCTTAAGGACGTGTTGCAGACTTGTTGAATAGATTCATTTTTCTTGTTTTGTTTGTTTTTGATGAAATGGTGCTTTTCTCGTCGAGAAAAGGCGTTTAACGCGATAAAAAGGTTTAGTGCGTTATGAATACGGGCTAGCTTACCAAAAGTACAAATGTGAACTAAATAAGGCCGGGAGTCGTTTTTATTGCTTAAAACACGATTTCTCGACCAGAATATGCTTTTTCAAAAAAGCCATGTTCCCATGGCGAGAGACTCGTTTTCTGTGAGAAAATGCATTAAAAGGAGGGATTTCATCAGAAACACTATAAATACATATTGCACTTGTCTGAAAACGCACAGAACCTTGAAATAGAAGGTTTCTCACCAAAAAACACATTGGTGAAACCCCTATCTTAAGGCTCAGAGTGTTTGCACACATGTACAAACAGGCATGTTTAAACTATAACGTTTTTAGTGAAATCATGTTTCTCTCGAGGAGAAAACGCGTTTAAAGCCATAAAAAGATCTCACTGTGTTTTGGCATTGACCAAGCTACCAACAACCTAAAAAATGATCAGAACTGGAGAAATTACACATTGACATTGGGTGAAATCATGTAACTCTTAAGGACGTGTTGCAGACTTGTTGAATAGATTCATTTTTCTTGTTTTGTTTGTTTTTGATGAAATTGTGCTTTTCTCGTCGAGAAAAGGCGTTTAACGCGATAAAAAGGTTTAGTGCGTTATGAATACGGGCTAGCTTACCAAAAGTACAAATGTGAACTAAATAAGGCCGGGAGTCGTTTTTATTGCTTAAAACACGATTTCTCGACCAGAATATGCTTTTTCAAAAAAGCCATGTTCCCATGGCGAGAGACTCGTTTTCTGTGAGAAAATGCATTAAAAGGAGGGATTTCATGAGAAACACTATAAATACATATTGTACTTGTCTGAAAACGCACAGAACCTTGAAATAGAAGGTTTCTCACCAAAAAACACATTGGTAAAACCCCTATCTTAAGGCTCTGAGTATTTGCACACATGTACAACAGGCATGTTTAAACTATAACGTTTTTAGTGAAATCATGTTTCTCTCGAGGAGAAAACGCGTTTAAAGCCATAAAAAGATCTCACTGTGTTTTGGCATTGACCAAGCTACCAACCACCTAAAAAATGATCAGAACTGGAGAAATTACACATTGACATTGGGTGAAATCATGTAACTCTTAAGGACGTGTTGCAGACTTGTTGAATAGATTCATTTTTCTTGTTTTGTTTGTTTTTGATGAAATGGTGCTTTTCTTGTCGAGAAAAGGCGTTTAACGCGATAAAAAGGTTTAGTGCGTTATGAATACGGGCTAGCTTACCAAAAGTACAAATGTGAACTAAATAAGGCCGGGAGTCGTTTTTATTGCTTAAAACACGATTTCTCGACCAGAATATGCTTTTTCAAAAAAGCCATGTTCCCATGGCGAGAGACTCGTTTTCTGTGAGAAAATGCATTAAAAGGAGGGATTTCATGAGAAACACTATAAATACATATTGTACTTGTCTGAAAACGCACAGAACCTTGAAATAGAAGGTTTCTCACCAAAAAACACATTGGTGAAACCCCTATCTTAAGGCTCTGAGTGTTTGCACACATGTACAAACAGGCATGTTTAAACTATAACGTTTTTAGTGAAATCATGTTTCTCTCGAGGAGAAAACGCGTTTAAAGCCATAAAAAGATCTCACTGTGTTTTGGCATGACCAAGCTACCAACAAACCTAAAAAATGATCAGAACTGGAGAAATTACACATTGTCATTGGGTGAAATCATGTAACTCTTAAGGACGTGTTGCAGACTTGTTGAATAGATTCATTTTTCTTGTTTTGTTTGTTTTTGATGAAATTGTGCTTTTCTCGTCGAGAAAAGGCGTTTAACGCGATAAAAAGGTTTAGTGCGTTATGAATACGGGCTAGCTTACCAAAAGTACAAATGTGAACTAAATAAGGCCGGGAGTCGTTTTTATTGCTTAAAACACGATTTCTCGACCAGAATATGCTTTTTCAAAAAAGCCATGTTCCCATGGCGAGAGACTCGTTTTCTGTGAGAAAATGCATTAAAAGGAGGGATTTCATGAGAAACACTATAAATACATATTGTACTTGTCTGAAAACGCACAGAACCATGAAATAGAAGGTTTCTCACCAAAAAACACATTGGTAAAACCCCTATCTTAAGGCTCTGAGTATTTGCACACATGTACAACAGGCATGTTTAAACTATAACGTTTTTAGTGAAATCATGTTTCTCTCGAGGAGAAAACGCGTTTAAAGCCATAAAAAGATCTCACTGTGTTTTGGCATTGACCAAGCTACCAACCACCTAAAAAATGATCAGAACTGGAGAAATTACACATTGACATTGGGTGAAATCATGTAACTCTTAAGGACGTGTTGCAGACTTGTTGAATACATTCATTTTTCTTGTTTTGTTTGTTTTTGATGAAATGGTGCTTTTCTCGTCGAGAAAAGGCGTTTAACGCGATAAAAAGGTTTAGTGCGTTATGAATACGGGCTAGCTTACCAAAAGTACAAATGTGAACTAAATATGGCCGGGAGTCGTTTTTATTGCTTAAAACACGATTTCTCGACCAGAATATGCTTTTTCAAAAAAGCCATGTTCCCATGGCGAGAGACTCGTTTTCTGTGAGAAAATGCATTAAAAGGAGGGATTTCATGAGAAACACTATAAATACATATTGTACTTGTCTGAAAACGCACAGAACCTTGAAATAGAAGGTTTCTCACCAAAAAACACATTGGTGAAACCCCTATCTTAAGGCTCTGAGTGTTTGCACACATGTACAAACAGGCATGTTTAAACTATAACGTTTTTAGTGAAATCATGTTTCTCTCGAGGAGAAAACGCGTTTAAAGCCATAAAAAGATCTCACTGTGTTTTGGCATTGACCAAGCTACCAACAAACCTAAAAAATGATCAGAACTGGAGAAATTACACATTGACATTAGGTGAAATCATGTAACTCTTAAGGACGTGTTGCAGACTTGTTGAATAGATTCATTTTTCTTGTTTTGTTTGTTTTTGATGAAATTGTGCTTTTCTCGTCGAGAAAAGGCGTTTAACGCGATAAAAAGGTTTAGTGCGTTATGAATACGGGCTAGCTTACCAAAAGTACAAATGTGAACTAAATAAGGCCGGGAGTCGTTTTTATTGCTTAAAACACGATTTCTCGACCAGAATATGCTTTTTCAAAAAAGCCATGTTCCCATGGCGAGAGACTCGTTTTCTGTGAGAAAATGCATTAAAAGGAGGGATTTCATGAGAAACACTATAAATACATATTGTACTTGTCTGAAAACGCACAGAACCTTGAAATAGAAGGTTTCTCACCAAAAAACACATTGGTGAAACCCCTATCTTAAGGCTCTGAGTGTTTGCACACATGTACAACAGGCATGGTTAAACTATAACGTTTTTAGTGAAATCATGTTTCTCTCGAGGAGAAAACGCGTTTAAAGCCATAAAAAGATCTCACTGTGTTTTGGCATTGACCAAGCTACCAACAACCTAAAAAATGATCAGAACTGGAGAAATTACACATTTGACATTGGGTGAAATCATGTAACTCTTAAGGACGTGTTGCAGACTTGTTGAATAGATTCATTTTTCTTGTTTTGTTTGTTTTTGATGAAATGGTGCTTTTCTCGTCGAGAAAAGGCGTTTAACGCGATAAAAAGGTTTAGTGCGTTATGAATACGGGCTAGCTTACCAAAAGTACAAATGTGAACTAAATAAGGCCGGGAGTCGTTTTTATTGCTTAAAACACGATTTCTCGACCAGAATATGCTTTTTCAAAAAAGCCATGTTCCCATGGCGAGAGACTCGTTTTCTGTGAGAAAATGCATTAAAAGGAGGGATTTCATGAGAAACACTATAAATACATATT
Source organism: Lampris incognitus (assembly GCF_029633865.1). NCBI lineage: Eukaryota > Metazoa > Chordata > Actinopteri > Lampriformes > Lampridae > Lampris > Lampris incognitus. Next base: position 332,413 of record NW_026611584.1, on the reverse strand, counting down.
GTACTTGTCTGAAAACGCACAGAACCTTGAAATAGAAGGTTTCTCACCAAAAAACACATTGGTGAAACCCCTATCTTAAGGCTCTGAGTGTTTGCACACATGTACAACAGGCATGGTTAAACTATAACGTTTTTAGTGAAATCATGTTTCTCTCGAGGAGAAAACGCGTTTAAAGCCATAAAAAGATCTCACTGTGTTTTGGCATTGACCAAGCTACCAACAACCTAAAAAATGATCAGAACTGGAGAAATTACACATTTGACATTGGGTGAAATCATGTAACTCTTAAGGACGTGTTGCAGACTTGTTGAATAGATTCATTTTTCTTGTTTTGTTTGTTTTTGATGAAATGGTGCTTTTCTCGTCGAGAAAAGGCGTTTAACGCGATAAAAAGGTTTAGTGCGTTATGAATACGGGCTAGCTTACCAAAAGTACAAATGTGAACTAAATAAGGCCGGGAGTCGTTTTTATTGCTTAAAACACGATTTCTCGACCAGAATATGCTTTTTCAAAAAAGCCATGTTCCCATGGCGAGAGACTCGTTTTCTGTGAGAAAATGCATTAAAAGGAGGGATTTCATCAGAAACACTATAAATACATATTGCACTTGTCTGAAAACGCACAGAACCTTGAAATAGAAGGTTTCTCACCAAAAAACACATTGGTGAAACCCCTATCTTAAGGCTCTGAGTGTTTGCACACATCTACAAACAGGCATGTTTAAACTATAACGTTTTTAGTGAAATCATGTTTCTCTCGAGGAGAAAACGCGTTTAAAGCCATAAAAAGATCTCACTGTGTTTTGGCATTGACCAAGCTACCAACAACCTAAAAAATGATCAGAACTGGAGAAATTACACATTGACATTGGGTGAAATCATGTAACTCTTAAGGACGTGTTGCAGACTTGTTGAATAGATTCATTTTTCTTGTTTTGTTTGTTTTTGATGAAATGGTGCTTTTCTCGTCGAGAAAAGGCGTTTAACGCGATAAAAAGGTTTAGTGCGTTATGAATACGGGCTAGCTTACCAAAAGTACAAATGTGAACTAAATAAGGCCGGGAGTCGTTTTTATTGCTTAAAACACGATTTCTCGACCAGAATATGCTTTTTCAAAAAAGCCATGTTCCCATGGCGAGAGACTCGTTTTCTGTGAGAAAATGCATTAAAAGGAGGGATTTCATGAGAAACACTATAAATACATATTGTACTTGTCTGAAAACGCACAGAACCTTGAAATAGAAGGTTTCTCACCAAAAAACACATTGGTAAAACCCCTATCTTAAGGCTCTGAGTATTTGCACACATGTACAACAGGCATGTTTAAACTATAACGTTTTTAGTGAAATCATGTTTCTCTCGAGGAGAAAACGCGTTTAAAGCCATAAAAAGATCTCACTGTGTTTTGGCATTGACCAAGCTACCAACCACCTAAAAAATGATCAGAACTGGAGAAATTACACATTGACATTGGGTGAAATCATGTAACTCTTAAGGACGTGTTGCAGACTTGTTGAATAGATTCATTTTTCTTGTTTTGTTTGTTTTTGATGAAATGGTGCTTTTCTTGTCGAGAAAAGGCGTTTAACGCGATAAAAAGGTTTAGTGCGTTATGAATACGGGCTAGCTTACCAAAAGTACAAATGTGAACTAAATAAGGCCGGGAGTCGTTTTTATTGCTTAAAACACGATTTCTCGACCAGAATATGCTTTTTCAAAAAAGCCATGTTCCCATGGCGAGAGACTCGTTTTCTGTGAGAAAATGCATTAAAAGGAGGGATTTCATGAGAAACACTATAAATACATATTGTACTTGTCTGAAAACGCACAGAACCTTGAAATAGAAGGTTTCTCACCAAAAAACACATTGGTGAAACCCCTATCTTAAGGCTCTGAGTGTTTGCACACATGTACAACAGGCATGGTTAAACTATAACGTTTTTAGTGAAATCATGTTTCTCTCGAGGAGAAAACGCGTTTAAAGCCATAAAAAGATCTCACTGTGTTTTGGCATTGACCAAGCTACCAACAACCTAAAAAATGATCAGAACTGGAGAAATTACACATTTGACATTGGGTGAAATCATGTAACTCTTAAGGACGTGTTGCAGACTTGTTGAATAGATTCATTTTTCTTGTTTTGTTTGTTTTTGATGAAATGGTGCTTTTCTCGTCGAGAAAAGGCGTTTAACGCGATAAAAAGGTTTAGTGCGTTATGAATACGGGCTAGCTTACCAAAAGTACAAATGTGAACTAAATAAGGCCGGGAGTCGTTTTTATTGCTTAAAACACGATTTCTCGACCAGAATATGCTTTTTCAAAAAAGCCATGTTCCCATGGCGAGAGACTCGTTTTCTGTGAGAAAATGCATTAAAAGGAGGGATTTCATCAGAAACACTATAAATACATATTGCACTTGTCTGAAAACGCACAGAACCTTGAAATAGAAGGTTTCTCACCAAAAAACACATTGGTGAAACCCCTATCTTAAGGCTCTGAGTGTTTGCACACATGTACAAACAGGCATGTTTAAACTATAACGTTTTTAGTGAAATCATGTTTCTCTCGAGGAGAAAACGCGTTTAAAGCCATAAAAAGATCTCACTGTGTTTTGGCATTGACCAAGCTACCAACAACCTAAAAAATGATCAGAACTGGAGAAATTACACATTGACATTGGGTGAAATCATGTAACTCTTAAGGACGTGTTGCAGACTTGTTGAATAGATTCATTTTTCTTGTTTTGTTTGTTTTTGATGAAATGGTGCTTTTCTCGTCGAGAAAAGGCGTTTAACGCGATAAAAAGGTTTAGTGCGTTATGAATACGGGCTAGCTTACCAAAAGTACAAATGTGAACTAAATAAGGCCGGGAGTCGTTTTTATTGCTTAAAACACGATTTCTCGACCAGAATATGCTTTTTCAAAAAAGCCATGTTCCCATGGCGAGAGACTCGTTTTCTGTGAGAAAATGCATTAAAAGGAGGGATTTCATGAGAAACACTATAAATACATATTGTACTTGTCTGAAAACGCACAGAACCTTGAAATAGAAGGTTTCTCACCAAAAAACACATTGGTAAAACCCCTATCTTAAGGCTCTGAGTATTTGCACACATGTACAACAGGCATGTTTAAACTATAACGTTTTTAGTGAAATCATGTTTCTCTCGAGGAGAAAACGCGTTTAAAGCCATAAAAAGATCTCACTGTGTTTTGGCATTGACCAAGCTACCAACCACCTAAAAAATGATCAGAACTGGAGAAATTACACATTGACATTGGGTGAAATCATGTAACTCTTAAGGACGTGTTGCAGACTTGTTGAATAGATTCATTTTTCTTGTTTTGTTTGTTTTTGATGAAATGGTGCTTTTCTTGTCGAGAAAAGGCGTTTAACGCGATAAAAAGGTTTAGTGCGTTATGAATACGGGCTAGCTTACCAAAAGTACAAATGTGAACTAAATAAGGCCGGGAGTCGTTTTTATTGCTTAAAACACGATTTCTCGACCAGAATATGCTTTTTCAAAAAAGCCATGTTCCCATGGCGAGAGACTCGTTTTCTGTGAGAAAATGCATTAAAAGGAGGGATTTCATCAGAAACACTATAAATACATATTGCACTTGTCTGAAAACGCACAGAACCTTGAAATAGAAGGTTTCTCACCAAAAAACACATTGGTGAAACCCCTATCTTAAGGCTCTGAGTGTTTGCACACATGTACAAACAGGCATGTTTAAACTATAACGTTTTTAGTGAAATCATGTTTCTCTCGAGGAGAAAACGCGTTTAAAGCCATAAAAAGATCTCACTGTGTTTTGGCATTGACCAAGCTACCAACAACCTAAAAAATGATCAGAACTGGAGAAATTACACATTGACATTGGGTGAAATCATGTAACTCTTAAGGACGTGTTGCAGACTTGTTGAATAGATTCATTTTTCTTGTTTTGTTTGTTTTTGATGAAATGGTGCTTTTCTCGTCGAGAAAAGGCGTTTAACGCGATAAAAAGGTTTAGTGCGTTATGAATACGGGCTAGCTTACCAAAAGTACAAATGTGAACTAAATAAGGCCGGGAGTCGTTTTTATTGCTTAAAACACGATTTCTCGACCAGAATATGCTTTTTCAAAAAAGCCATGTTCCCATGGCGAGAGACTCGTTTTCTGTGAGAAAATGCATTAAAAGGAGGGATTTCATGAGAAACACTATAAATACATATTGTACTTGTCTGAAAACGCACAGAACCTGGAAATAGAAGGTTTCTCACCAAAAAACACATTGGTAAAACCCCTATCTTAAGGCTCTGAGTATTTGCACACATGTACAACAGGCATGTTTAAACTATAACGTTTTTAGTGAAATCATGTTTCTCTCGAGGAGAAAACGCGTTTAAAGCCATAAAAAGATCTCACTGTGTTTTGGCATTGACCAAGCTACCAACCACCTAAAAAATGATCAGAACTGGAGAAATTACACATTGACATTGGGTGAAATCATGTAACTCTTAAGGACGTGTTGCAGACTTGTTGAATAGATTCATTTTTCTTGTTTTGTTTGTTTTTGATGAAATGGTGCTTTTCTTGTCGAGAAAAGGCGTTTAACGCGATAAAAAGGTTTAGTGCGTTATGAATACGGGCTAGCTTACCAAAAGTACAAATGTGAACTAAATAAGGCCGGGAGTCGTTTTTATTGCTTAAAACACGATTTCTCGACCAGAATATGCTTTTTCAAAAAAGCCATGTTCCCATGGCGAGAGACTCGTTTTCTGTGAGAAAATGCATTAAAAGGAGGGATTTCATCAGAAACACTATAAATACATATTGTACTTGTCTGAAAACGCACAGAACCTTGAAATAGAAGGTTTCTCACCAAAAAACACATTGGTGAAACCCCTATCTTAAGGCTCTGAGTGTTTGCACACATGTACAACAGGCATGGTTAAACTATAACGTTTTTAGTGAAATCATGTTTCTCTCGAGGAGAAAACGCGTTTAAAGCCATAAAAAGATCTCACTGTGTTTTGGCATTGACCAAGCTACCAACAACCTAAAAAATGATCAGAACTGGAGAAATTACACATTTGACATTGGGTGAAATCATGTAACTCTTAAGGACGTGTTGCAGACTTGTTGAATAGATTCATTTTTCTTGTTTTGTTTGTTTTTGATGAAATGGTGCTTTTCTCGTCGAGAAAAGGCGTTTAACGCGATAAAAAGGTTTAGTGCGTTATGAATACGGGCTAGCTTACCAAAAGTACAAATGTGAACTAAATAAGGCCGGGAGTCGTTTTTATTGCTTAAAACACGATTTCTCGACCAGAATATGCTTTTTCAAAAAAGCCATGTTCCCATGGCGAGAGACTCGTTTTCTGTGAGAAAATGCATTAAAAGGAGGGATTTCATGAGAAACACTATAAATACATATTGTACTTGTCTGAAAACGCACAGAACCTTGAAATAGAAGGTTTCTCACCAAAAAACACATTGGTAAAACCCCTATCTTAAGGCTCTGAGTATTTAAACACATGTACAACAGGCATGTTTAAACTATAACGTTTTTAGTGAAATCATGTTTCTCTCGAGGAGAAAACGCGTTTAAAGCCATAAAAAGATCTCACTGTGTTTTGGCATTGACCAAGCTACCAACCACCTAAAAAATGATCAGAACTGGAGAAATTACACATTGACATTGGGTGAAATCATGTAACTCTTAAGGACGTGTTGCAGACTTGTTGAATAGATTCATTTTTCTTGTTTTGTTTGTTTTTGATGAAATGGTGCTTTTCTTGTCGAGAAAAGGCGTTTAACGCGATAAAAAGGTGTAGTGCGTTATGAATACGGGCTAGCTTACCAAAAGTACAAATGTGAACTAAATAAGGCCGGGAGTCGTTTTTATTGCTTAAAACACGATTTCTCGACCAGAATATGCTTTTTCAAAAAAGCCATGTTCCCATGGCGAGAGACTCGTTTTCTGTGAGAAAATGCATTAAAAGGAGGGATTTCATGAGAAACACTATAAATACATATTGTACTTGTCTGAAAACGCACAGAACCTTGAAATAGAAGGTTTCTCACCAAAAAACACATTGGTGAAACCCCTATCTTAAGGCTCTGAGTGTTTGCACACATGTACAAACAGGCATGTTTAAACTATAACGTTTTTAGTGAAATCATGTTTCTCTCGAGGAGAAAACGCGTTTAAAGCCATAAAAAGATCTCACTGTGTTTTGGCATTGACCAAGCTACCAACAAACCTAAAAAATGATCAGAACTGGAGAAATTACACATTGACATTGGGTGAAATCATGTAACTCTTAAGGACGTGTTGCAGACTTGTTGAATAGATTCATTTTTCTTGTTTTGTTTGTTTTTGATGAAATGGTGCTTTTCTCGTCGAGAAAAGGCGTTTAACGCGATAAAAAGGTTTAGTGCGTTATGAATACGGGCTAGCTTACCAAAAGTACAAATGTGAACTAAATAAGGCCGGGAGTCGTTTTTATTGCTTAAAACACGATTTCTCGACCAGAATATGCTTTTTCAAAAAAGCCATGTTCCCATGGCGAGAGACTCGTTTTCTGTGAGAAAATGCATTAAAAGGAGGGATTTCATGAGAAACACTATAAATACATATTGTACTTGTCTGAAAACGCACAGAACCTTGAAATAGAAGGTTTCTCACCAAAAAACACATTGGTGAAACCCCTATCTTAAGGCTCTGAGTGTTTGCACACATGTACAAACAGGCATGTTTAAACTATAACGTTTTTAGTGAAATCATGTTTCTCTCGAGGAGAAAACGCGTTTAAAGCCATAAAAAGATCTCACTGTGTTTTGGCATTGACCAAGCTACCAACAAACCTAAAAAATGATCAGAACTGGAGAAATTACACATTGACATTGGGTGAAATCATGTAACTCTTAAGGACGTGTTGCAGACTTGTTGAATAGATTCATTTTTCTTGTTTTGTTTGTTTTTGATGAAATGGTGCTTTTCTCGTCGAGAAAAGGCGTTTAACGCGATAAAAAGGTTTAGTGCGTTATGAATACGGGCTAGCTTACCAAAAGTACAAATGTGAACTAAATAAGGCCGGGAGTCGTTTTTATTGCTTAAAACACGATTTCTCGACCAGAATATGCTTTTTCAAAAAAGCCATGTTCCCATGGCGAGAGACTCGTTTTCTGTGAGAAAATGCATTAAAAGGAGGGATTTCATGAGAAACACTATAAATACATATTGTACTTGTCTGAAAACGCACAGAACCTTGAAATAGAAGGTTTCTCACCAAAAAACACATTGGTGAAACCCCTATCTTAAGGCTCTGAGTGTTTGCACACATGTACAACAGGCATGGTTAAACTATAACGTTTTTAGTGAAATCATGTTTCTCTCGAGGAGAAAACGCGTTTAAAGCCATAAAAAGATCTCACTGTGTTTTGGCATTGACCAAGCTACCAACAACCTAAAAAATGATCAGAACTGGAGAAATTACACATTTGACATTGGGTGAAATCATGTAACTCTTAAGGACGTGTTGCAGACTTGTTGAATAGATTCATTTTTCTTGTTTTGTTTGTTTTTGATGAAATGGTGCTTTTCTCGTCGAGAAAAGGCGTTTAACGCGATAAAAAGGTTTAGTGCGTTATGAATACGGGCTAGCTTACCAAAAGTACAAATGTGAACTAAATAAGGCCGGGAGTCGTTTTTATTGCTTAAAACACGATTTCTCGACCAGAATATGCTTTTTCAAAAAAGCCATGTTCCCATGGCGAGAGACTCGTTTTCTGTGAGAAAATGCATTAAAAGGAGGGATTTCATCAGAAACACTATAAATACATATTGCACTTGTCTGAAAACGCACAGAACCTTGAAATAGAAGGTTTCTCACCAAAAAACACATTGGTGAAACCCCTATCTTAAGGCTCTGAGTGTTTGCACACATGTACAAACAGGCATGTTTAAACTATAACGTTTTTAGTGAAATCATGTTTCTCTCGAGGAGAAAACGCGTTTAAAGCCATAAAAAGATCTCACTGTGTTTTGGCATTGACCAAGCTACCAACAACCTAAAAAATGATCAGAACTGGAGAAATTACACATTGACATTGGGTGAAATCATGTAACTCTTAAGGACGTGTTGCAGACTTGTTGAATAGATTCATTTTTCTTGTTTTGTTTGTTTTTGATGAAATGGTGCTTTTCTTGTCGAGAAAAGGCGTTTAACGCGATAAAAAGGTTTAGTGCGTTATGAATACGGGCTAGCTTACCAAAAGTACAAATGTGAACTAAATAAGGCCGGGAGTCGTTTTTATTGCTTAAAACACGATTTCTCGACCAGAATATGCTTTTTCAAAAAAGCCATGTTCCCATGGCGAGAGACTCGTTTTCTGTGAGAAAATGCATTAAAAGGAGGGATTTCATGAGAAACACTATAAATACATATTGTACTTGTCTGAAAACGCACAGAACCTTGAAATAGAAGGTTTCTCACCAAAAAACACATTGGTGAAACCCCTATCTTAAGGCTCTGAGTGTTTGCACACATGTACAAACAGGCATGTTTAAACTATAACGTTTTTAGTGAAATCATGTTTCTCTCGAGGAGAAAACGCGTTTAAAGCCATAAAAAGATCTCACTGTGTTTTGGCATTGACCAAGCTACCAACAAACCTAAAAAATGATCAGAACTGGAGAAATTACACATTGACATTGGGTGAAATCATGTAACTCTTAAGGACGTGTTGCAGACTTGTTGAATAGATTCATTTTTCTTGTTTTGTTTGTTTTTGATGAAATTGTGCTTTTCTCGTCGAGAAAAGGCGTTTAACGCGATAAAAAGGTTTAGTGCGTTATGAATACGGGCTAGCTTACCAAAAGTACAAATGTGAACTAAATAAGGCCGGGAGTCGTTTTTATTGCTTAAAACACGATTTCTCGACCAGAATATGCTTTTTCAAAAAAGCCATGTTCCCATGGCGAGAGACTCGTTTTCTGTGAGAAAATGCATTAAAAGGAGGGATTTCATGAGAAACACTATAAATACATATTGTACTTGTCTGAAAACGCACAGAACCTTGAAATAGAAGGTTTCTCACCAAAAAACACATTGGTGAAACCCCTATCTTAAGGCTCTGAGTGTTTGCACACATGTACAAACAGGCATGTTTAAACTATAACGTTTTTAGTGAAATCATGTTTCTCTCGAGGAGAAAACGCGTTTAAAGCCATAAAAAGATCTCACTGTGTTTTGGCATTGACCAAGCTACCAACAAACCTAAAAAATGATCAGAACTGGAGAAATTACACATTGACATTGGGTGAAATCATGTAACTCTTAAGGACGTGTTGCAGACTTGTTGAATAGATTCATTTTTCTTGTTTTGTTTGTTTTTGATGAAATTGTGCTTTTCTCGTCGAGAAAAGGCGTTTAACGCGATAAAAAGGTTTAGTGCGTTATGAATACGGGCTAGCTTACCAAAAGTACAAATGTGAACTAAATAAGGCCGGGAGTCGTTTTTATTGCTTAAAACACGATTTCTCGACCAGAATATGCTTTTTCAAAAAAGCCATGTTCCCATGGCGAGAGACTCGTTTTCTGTGAGAAAATGCATTAAAAGGAGGGATTTCATGAGAAACACTATAAATACATATTGTACTTGTCTGAAAACGCACAGAACCTTGAAATAGAAGGTTTCTCACCAAAAAACACATTGGTGAAACCCCTATCTTAAGGCTCTGAGTATTTGCACACATGTACAACAGGCATGTTTAAACTATAACGTTTTTAGTGAAATCATGTTTCTCTCGAGGAGAAAACGCGTTTAAAGCCATAAAAAGATCTCACTGTGTTTTGGCATTGACCAAGCTACCAACCACCTAAAAAATGATCAGAACTGGAGAAATTACACATTGACATTGGGTGAAATCATGTAACTCTTAAGGACGTGTTGCAGACTTGTTGAATAGATTCATTTTTCTTGTTTTGTTTGTTTTTGATGAAATTGTGCTTTTCTCGTCGAGAAAAGGCGTTTAACGCGATAAAAAGGTTTAGTGCGTTATGAATACGGGCTAGCTTACCAAAAGTACAAATGTGAACTAAATAAGGCCGGGAGTCGTTTTTATTGCTTAAAACACGATTTCTCGACCAGAATATGCTTTTTCAAAAAAGCCATGTTCCCATGGCGAGAGACTCGTTTTCTGTGAGAAAATGCATTAAAAGGAGGGATTTCATGAGAAACACTATAAATACATATTGTACTTGTCTGAAAACGCACAGAACCTTGAAATAGAAGGTTTCTCACCAAAAAACACATTGGTGAAACCCCTATCTTAAGGCTCTGAGTGTTTGCACACATGTACAAACAGGCATGTTTAAACTATAACGTTTTTAGTGAAATCATGTTTCTCTCGAGGAGAAAACGCGTTTAAAGCCATAAAAAGATCTCACTGTGTTTTGGCATTGACCAAGCTACCAACAAACCTAAAAAATGATCAGAACTGGAGAAATTACACATTGACATTGGGTGAAATCATGTAACTCTTAAGGACGTGTTGCAGACTTGTTGAATAGATTCATTTTTCTTGTTTTGTTTGTTTTTGATGAAATTGTGCTTTTCTCGTCGAGAAAAGGCGTTTAACGCGATAAAAAGGTTTAGTGCGTTATGAATACGGGCTAGCTTACCAAAAGTAAAAATGTGAACTAAATAAGGCCGGGAGTCGTTTTTATTGCTTAAAACACGATTTCTCGACCAGAATATGCTTTTTCAAAAAAGCCATGTTCCCATGGCGAGAGACTCGTTTTCTGTGAGAAAATGCATTAAAAGGAGGGATTTCATGAGAAACACTATAAATACATATTGTACTTGTCTGAAAACGCACAGAACCTTGAAATAGAAGGTTTCTCACCAAAAAACACATTGGTGAAACCCCTATCTTAAGGCTCTGAGTGTTTGCACACATGTACAAACAGGCATGTTTAAACTATAACGTTTTTAGTGAAATCATGTTTCTCTCGAGGAGAAAACGCGTTTAAAGCCATAAAAAGATCTCACTGTGTTTTGGCATTGACCAAGCTACCAACAAACCTAAAAAATGATCAGAACTGGAGAAATTACACATTGACATTGGGTGAAATCATGTAACTCTTAAGGACGTGTTGCAGACTTGTTGAATAGATTCATTTTTCTTGTTTTGTTTGTTTTTGATGAAATTGTGCTTTTCTCGTCGAGAAAAGGCGTTTAACGCGATAAAAAGGTTTAGTGCGTTATGAATACGGGCTAGCTTACCAAAAGTAAAAATGTGAACTAAATAAGGCCGGGAGTCGTTTTTATTGCTTAAAACACGATTTCTCGACCAGAATATGCTTTTTCAAAAAAGCCATGTTCCCATGGCGAGAGACTCGTTTTCTGTGAGAAAATGCATTAAAAGGAGGGATTTCATGAGAAACACTATAAATACATATTGTACTTGTCTGAAAACGCACAGAACCTTGAAATAGAAGGTTTCTCACCAAAAAACACATTGGTAAAACCCCTATCTTAAGGCTCTGAGTATTTGCACACATGTACAACAGGCATGTTTAAACTATAACGTTTTTAGTGAAATCATGTTTCTCTCGAGGAGAAAACGCGTTTAAAGCCATAAAAAGATCTCACTGTGTTTTGGCATTGACCAAGCTACCAACCACCTAAAAAATGATCAGAACTGGAGAAATTACACATTGACATTGGGTGAAATCATGTAACTCTTAAGGACGTGTTGCAGACTTGTTGAATAGATTCATTTTTCTTGTTTTGTTTGTTTTTGATGAAATTGTGCTTTTCTCGTCGAGAAAAGGCGTTTAACGCGATAAAAAGGTTTAGTGCGTTATGAATACGGGCTAGCTTACCAAAAGTACAAATGTGAACTAAATAAGGCCGGGAGTCGTTTTTATTGCTTAAAACACGATTTCTCGACCAGAATATGCTTTTTCAAAAAAGCCATGTTCCCATGGCGAGAGACTCGTTTTCTGTGAGAAAATGCATTAAAAGGAGGGATTTCATGAGAAACACTATAAATACATATTGTACTTGTCTGAAAACGCACAGAACCTTGAAATAGAAGGTTTCTCACCAAAAAACACATTGGTGAAACCCCTATCTTAAGGCTCTGAGTGTTTGCACACATGTACAACAGGCATGGTTAAACTATAACGTTTTTAGTGAAATCATGTTTCTCTCGAGGAGAAAACGCGTTTAAAGCCATAAAAAGATCTCACTGTGTTTTGGCATTGACCAAGCTACCAACAACCTAAAAAATGATCAGAACTGGAGAAATTACACATTGACATTGGGTGAAATCATGTAACTCTTAAGGACGTGTTGCAGACTTGTTGAATACATTCATTTTTCTTGTTTTGTTTGTTTTTGATGAAATTGTGCTTTTCTCGTCGAGAAAAGGCGTTTAACGCGATAAAAAGGTTTAGTGCGTTATGAATACGGGCTAGCTTACCAAAAGTACAAATGTGAACTAAATAAGGCCGGGAGTCGTTTTTATTGCTTAAAACACGATTTCTCGACCAGAATATGCTTTTTCAAAAAAGCCATTTTCCCATGGCGAGAGACTCGTTTTCTGTGAGAAAATGCATTAAAAGGAGGGATTTCATGAGAAACACTATAAATACATATTGTACTTGTCTGAAAACGCACAGAACCTTGAAATAGAAGGTTTCTCACCAAAAAACACATTGGTAAAACCCCTATCTTAAGGCTCTGAGTGTTTGCACACATGTACAACAGGCATGGTTAAACTATAACGTTTTTAGTGAAATCATGTTTCTCTCGAGGAGAAAACGCGTTTAAAGCCATAAAAAGATCTCACTGTGTTTTGGCATTGACCAAGCTACCAACCACCTAAAAAATGATCAGAACTGGAGAAATTACACATTGACATTGGGTGAAATCATGTAACTCTTAAGGACGTGTTGCAGACTTGTTGAATAGATTCATTTTTCTTGTTTTGTTTGTTTTTGATGAAATTGTGCTTTTCTCGTCGAGAAAAGGCGTTTAACGCGATAAAAAGGTTTAGTGCGTTATGAATACGGGCTAGCTTACCAAAAGTACAAATGTGAACTAAATAAGGCCGGGAGTCGTTTTTATTGCTTAAAACACGATTTCTCGACCAGAATATGCTTTTTCAAAAAAGCCATGTTCCCATGGCGAGAGACTCGTTTTCTGTGAGAAAATGCATTAAAAGGAGGGATTTCATGAGAAACACTATAAATACATATTGTACTTGTCTGAAAACGCACAAAACCTTGAAATAGAAGGTTTCTCACCAAAAAACACATTGGTGAAACCCCTATCTTAAGGCTCTGAGTGTTTGCACACATGTACAAACAGGCATGTTTAAACTATAACGTTTTTAGTGAAATCATGTTTCTCTCGAGGAGAAAACGCGTTTAAAGCCATAAAAAGATCTCACTGTGTTTTGGCATTGACCAAGCTACCAACCACCTAAAAAATGATCAGAACTGGAGAAATTACATATTGACATTGGGTGAAATCATGTAACTCTTAAGGACGTGTTGCAGACTTGTTGAATAGATTCATATTTCTTGTTTTGTTTGTTTTTGATGAAATTGTGCTTTTCTCGTCGAGAAAAGGCGTTTAACGCGATAAAAAGGTTTAGTGCGTTATGAATACGGGCTAGCTTACCAAAAGTACAAATGTGAACTAAATAAGGCCGGGAGTCGTTTTTATTGCTTAAAACACGATTTCTCGACCAGAATATGCTTTTTCAAAAAAGCCATGTTCCCATGGCGAGAGACTCGTTTTCTGTGAGAAAATGCATTAAAAGGAGGGATTTCATCAGAAACACTATAAATACATATTGTACTTGTCTGAAAACGCACAGAACCTTGAAATAGAAGGTTTCTCACCAAAAAACACATTGGTGAAACCCCTATCTTAAGGCTCTGAGTGTTTGCACACATGTACAAACAGGCATGTTTAAACTATAACGTTTTTAGTGAAATCATGTTTTTCTCGAGGAGAAAACGCGTTTAAAGCCATAAAAAGATCTCACTGTGTTTTGGCATTGACCAAGCTACCAACAACCTAAAAAATGATCAGAACTGGAGAAATTACATATTGACATTGGGTGAAATCATGTAACTCTTAAGGACGTGTTGCAGACTTGTTGAATAGATTCATATTTCTTGTTTTGTTTGTTTTTGATGAAATTGTGCTTTTCTCGTCGAGAAAAGGCGTTTAACGCGATAAAAAGGTTTAGTGCGTTATGAATACGGGCTAGCTTACCAAAAGTACAAATGTGAACTAAATAAGGCCGGGAGTCGTTTTTATTGCTTAAAACACGATTTCTCGACCAGAATATGCTTTTTCAAAAAAGCCATGTTCCCATGGCGAGAGACTTGTTTTCTGTGAGAAAATGCATTAAAAGGAGGGATTTCATCAGAAACACTATAAATACATATTGTACTTGTCTGAAAACGCACAGAACCTTGAAATAGAAGGTTTCTCACCAAAAAACACATTGGTGAAACCCCTATCTTAAGGCTCTGAGTGTTTGCACACATGTACAAACAGGCATGTTTAAACTATAACGTTTTTAGTGAAATCATGTTTCTCTCGAGGAGAAAACGCGATTAAAGCCATAAAAAGATCTCACTGTGTTTTGGCATTGACCAAGCTACCAACAACCTAAAAAATGATCAGAACTGGAGAAATTACATATTGACATTGGGTGAAATCATGTAACTCTTAAGGACGTGTTGCAGACTTGTTGAATAGATTCATATTTCTTGTTTTGTTTGTTTTTGATGAAATTGTGCTTTTCTCGTCGAGAAAAGGCGTTTAACGCGATAAAAAGGTTTAGTGCGTTATGAATACGGGCTAGCTTACCAAAAGTACAAATGTGAACTAAATAAGGCCGGGAGTCGTTTTTATTGCTTAAAACACGATTTCTCGACCAGAATATGCTTTTTCAAAAAAGCCATGTTCCCATGGCGAGAGACTTGTTTTCTGTGAGAAAATGCATTAAAAGGAGGGATTTCATGAGAAACACTATAAATACATATTGTACTTGTCTGAAAACGCACAGAACCTTGAAATAGAAGGTTTCTCACCAAAAAACACATTGGTGAAACCCCTATCTTAAGGCTCTGAGTGTTTGCACACATGTACAAACAGGCATGTTTAAACTATAACGTTTTTAGTGAAATCATGTTTCTCTCGAGGAGAAAACGCGTTTAAAGCCATAAAAAGATCTCACTGTGTTTTGGCATTGACCAAGCTACCAACAACCTAAAAAATGATCAGAACTGGAGAAATTACATATTGACATTGGGTGAAATCATGTAACTCTTAAGGACGTGTTGCAGACTTGTTGAATAGATTCATTTTTCTTGTTTTGTTTGTTTTTGATGAAATTGCTTTTCTCGTCGAGAAAAGGCGTTTAACGCGATAAAAAGGTTTAGTGCGTTATGAATACGGGCTAGCTTACCAAAAGTACAAATGTGAACTAAATAAGGCCGGGAGTCGTTTTTATTGCTTAAAACACGATTTCTCGACCAGAATATGCTTTTTCAAAAAAGCCATGTTCCCAAGGCGAGAGACTCGTTTTCTGTGAGAAAATGCATTAAAAGGAGGGATTTCATGAGAAACACTATAAATACATATTGTACTTGTCTGAAAACGCACAGAACCTTGAAATAGAAGGTTTCTCACCAAAAAACACATTGGTGAAACCCCTATCTTAAGGCTCTGAGTGTTTGCACACATGTACAAACAGGCATGTTTAAACTATAACGTTTTTAGTGAAATCATGTTTCTCTCGAGGAGAAAACGCGTTTAAAGCCATAAAAAGATCTCACTGTGTTTTGGCATTGACCAAGCTACCAACAACCTAAAAAATGATCAGAACTGGAGAAATTACATATTGACATTGGGTGAAATCATGTAACTCTTAAGGACGTGTTGCAGACTTGTTGAATAGATTCATTTTTCTTGTTTTGTTTGTTTTTGATGAAATTGCTTTTCTCGTCGAGAAAAGGCGTTTAACGCGATAAAAAGGTTTAGTGCGTTATGAATACGGGCTAGCTTACCAAAAGTACAAATGTGAACTAAATAAGGCCGGGAGTCGTTTTTATTGCTTAAAACACGATTTCTCGACCAGAATATGCTTTTTCAAAAAAGCCATGTTCCCAAGGCGAGAGACTCGTTTTCTGTGAGAAAATGCATTAAAAGGAGGGATTTCATGAGAAACACTATAAATACATATTGTACTTGTCTGAAAACGCACAGAACCTTGAAATAGAAGGTTTCTCACCAAAAAACACATTGGTGAAACCCCTATCTTAAGGCTCTGAGTGTTTGCACACATGTACAAACAGGCATGTTTAAACTATAACGTTTTTAGTGAAATCATGTTTCTCTCGAGGAGAAAACGCGTTTAAAGCCATAAAAAGATCTCACTGTGTTTTGGCATTGACCAAGCTACCAACAACCTAAAAAATGATCAGAACTGGAGAAATTACATATTGACATTGGGTGAAATCATGTAACTCTTAAGGACGTGTTGCAGACTTGTTGAATAGATTCATTTTTCTTGTTTTGTTTGTTTTTGATGAAATTGCTTTTCTCGTCGAGAAAAGGCGTTTAACGCGATAAAAAGGTTTAGTGCGTTATGAATACGGGCTAGCTTACCAAAAGTACAAATGTGAACTAAATAAGGCCGGGAGTCGTTTTTATTGCTTAAAACACGATTTCTCGACCAGAATATGCTTTTTCAAAAAAGCCATGTTGCCAAGGCGAGAGACTCGTTTTCTGTGAGAAAATGCATTAAAAGGAGGGATTTCATGAGAAACACTATAAATACATATTGTACTTGTCTGAAAACGCACAGAACCTTGAAATAGAAGGTTTCTCACCAAAAAACACATTGGTGAAACCCCTATCTTAAGGCTCTGAGTGTTTGCACACATGTACAAACAGGCATGTTTAAACTATAACGTTTTTAGTGAAATCATGTTTCTCTCGAGGAGAAAACGCGTTTAAAGCCATAAAAAGATCTCACTGTGTTTTGGCATTGACCAAGCTACCAACAACCTAAAAAATGATCAGAACTGGAGAAATTACATATTGACATTGGGTGAAATCATGTAACTCTTAAGGACGTGTTGCAGACTTGTTGAATAGATTCATTTTTCTTGTTTTGTTTGTTTTTGATGAAATTGCTTTTCTCGTCGAGAAAAGGCGTTTAACGCGATAAAAAGGTTTAGTGCGTTATGAATACGGGCTAGCTTACCAAAAGTACAAATGTGAACTAAATAAGGCCGGGAGTCGTTTTTATTGCTTAAAACACGATTTCTCGACCAGAATATGCTTTTTCAAAAAAGCCATGTTGCCAAGGCGAGAGACTCGTTTTCTGTGAGAAAATGCATTAAAAGGAGGGATTTCATGAGAAACACTATAAATACATATTGTACTTGTCTGAAAACGCACAGAACCTTGAAATAGAAGGTTTCTCACCAAAAAACACATTGGTGAAACCCCTATCTTAAGGCTCTGAGTGTTTGCACACATGTACAAACAGGCATGTTTAAACTATAACGTTTTTAGTGAAATCATGTTTCTCTCGAGGAGAAAACGCGTTTAAAGCCATAAAAAGATCTCACTGTGTTTTGGCATTGACCAAGCTACCAACAACCTAAAAAATGATCAGAACTGGAGAAATTACATATTGACATTGGGTGAAATCATGTAACTCTTAAGGACGTGTTGCAGACTTGTTGAATAGATTCATTTTTCTTGTTTTGTTTGTTTTTGATGAAATTGTGCTTTTCTCGTCGAGAAAAGGCGTTTAACGCGATAAAAAGGTTTAGTGCGTTATGAATACGGGCTAGCTTACCAAAAGTACAAATGTGAACTAAATAAGGCCGGGAGTCGTTTTTATTGCTTAAAACACGATTTCTCGACCAGAATATGCTTTTTCAAAAAAGCCATGTTCCCAAGGCGAGAGACTCGTTTTCTGTGAGAAAATGCATTAAAAGGAGGGATTTCATGAGAAACACTATAAATACATATTGTACTTGTCTGAAAACGCACAGAACCTTGAAATAGAAGGTTTCTCACCAAAAAACACATTGGTGAAACCCCTATCTTAAGGCTCTGAGTGTTTGCACACATGTACAAACAGGCATGTTTAAACTATAACGTTTTTAGTGAAATCATGTTTCTCTCGAGGAGAAAACGCGTTTAAAGCCATAAAAAGATCTCACTGTGTTTTGGCATTGACCAAGCTACCAACAACCTAAAAAATGATCAGAACTGGAGAAATTACATATTGACATTGGGTGAAATCATGTAACTCTTAAGGACGTGTTGCAGACTTGTTGAATAGATTCATTTTTCTTGTTTTGTTTGTTTTTGATGAAATTGCTTTTCTCGTCGAGAAAAGGCGTTTAACGCGATAAAAAGGTTTAGTGCGTTATGAATACGGGCTAGCTTACCAAAAGTACAAATGTGAACTAAATAAGGCCGGGAGTCGTTTTTATTGCTTAAAACACGATTTCTCGACCAGAATATGCTTTTTCAAAAAAGCCATGTTGCCAAGGCGAGAGACTCGTTTTCTGTGAGAAAATGCATTAAAAGGAGGGATTTCATGAGAAACACTATAAATACATATTGTACTTGTCTGAAAACGCACAGAACCTTGAAATAGAAGATTTCTCACCAAAAAACACATTGGTGAAACCCCTATCTTAAGGCTCTGAGTGTTTGCACACATGTACAAACAGGCATGTTTAAACTATAACGTTTTTAGTGAAATCATGTTTCTCTCGAGGAGAAAACGCGTTTAAAGCCATAAAAAGATCTCACTGTGTTTTGGCATTGACCAAGCTACCAACAACCTAAAAAATGATCAGAACTGGAGAAATTACATATTGACATTGGGTGAAATCATGTAACTCTTAAGGACGTGTTGCAGACTTGTTGAATAGATTCATTTTTCTTGTTTTGTTTGTTTTTGATGAAATTGTGCTTTTCTCGTCGAGAAAAGGCGTTTAACGCGATAAAAAGGTTTAGTGCGTTATGAATACGGGCTAGCTTACCAAAAGTACAAATGTGAACTAAATAAGGCCGGGAGTCGTTTTTATTGCTTAAAACACGATTTCTCGACCAGAATATGCTTTTTCAAAAAAGCCATGTTGCCAAGGCGAGAGACTCGTTTTCTGTGAGAAAATGCATTAAAAGGAGGGATTTCATGAGAAACACTATAAATACATATTGTACTTGTCTGAAAACGCACAGAACCTTGAAATAGAAGGTTTCTCACCAAAAAACACATTGGTGAAACCCCTATCTTAAGGCTCTGAGTGTTTGCACACATGTACAAACAGGCATGTTTAAACTATAACGTTTTTAGTGAAATCATGTTTCTCTCGAGGAGAAAACGCGTTTAAAGCCATAAAAAGATCTCACTGTGTTTTGGCATTGACCAAGCTACCAACAACCTAAAAAATGATCAGAACTGGAGAAATTACATATTGACATTGGGTGAAATCATGTAACTCTTAAGGACGTGTTGCAGACTTGTTGAATAGATTCATTTTTCTTGTTTTGTTTGTTTTTGATGAAATTGCTTTTCTCGTCGAGAAAAGGCGTTTAACGCGATAAAAAGGTTTAGTGCGTTATGAATACGGGCTAGCTTACCAAAAGTACAAATGTGAACTAAATAAGGCCGGGAGTCGTTTTTATTGCTTAAAACACGATTTCTCGACCAGAATATGCTTTTTCAAAAAAGCCATGTTGCCAAGGCGAGAGACTCGTTTTCTGTGAGAAAATGCATTAAAAGGAGGGATTTCATGAGAAACACTATAAATACATATTGTACTTGTCTGAAAACGCACAGAACCTTGAAATAGAAGGTTTCTCACCAAAAAACACATTGGTGAAACCCCTATCTTAAGGCTCTGAGTGTTTGCACACATGTACAAACAGGCATGTTTAAACTATAACGTTTTTAGTGAAATCATGTTTCTCTCGAGGAGAAAACGCGTTTAAAGCCATAAAAAGATCTCACTGTGTTTTGGCATTGACCAAGCTACCAACAACCTAAAAAATGATCAGAACTGGAGAAATTACATATTGACATTGGGTGAAATCATGTAACTCTTAAGGACGTGTTGCAGACTTGTTGAATAGATTCATATTTCTTGTTTTGTTTGTTTTTGATGAAATTGCTTTTCTCGTCGAGAAAAGGCGTTTAACGCGATAAAAAGGTTTAGTGCGTTATGAATACGGGCTAGCTTACCAAAAGTACAAATGTGAACTAAATAAGGCCGGGAGTCGTTTTTATTGCTTAAAACACGATTTCTCGACCAGAATATGCTTTTTCAAAAAAGCCATGTTCCCAAGGCGAGAGACTCGTTTTCTGTGAGAAAATGCATTAAAAGGAGGGATTTCATGAGAAACACTATAAATACATATTGTACTTGTCTGAAAACGCACAGAACCTTGAAATAGAAGGTTTCTCACCAAAAAACACATTGGTGAAACCCCTATCTTAAGGCTCTGAGTGTTTGCACACATGTACAAACAGGCATGTTTAAACTATAACGTTTTTAGTGAAATCATGTTTCTCTCGAGGAGAAAACGCGTTTAAAGCCATAAAAAGATCTCACTCTGTTTTGGCATTGATCAAGCTACCAGCAAACCTAAAAAATGATCAGAACTGGAGAAATTACACATTGACATTGGGTGAAATCATGTAACTCTTAAGGACGTGTTGCAGACTTGTTGAATAGATTCATTTTTCTTGTTTTGTTTGTTTTTGATGAAATTGCTTTTCTCGTCGAGAAAAGGCGTTTAACGCGATAAAAAGGTTTAGTGCGTTATGAATACGGGCTAGCTTACCAAAAGTACAAATGTGAACTAAATAAGGCCGGGAGTCGTTTTTATTGCTTAAAACACGATTTCTCGACCAGAATATGCTTTTTCAAAAAAGCCATGTTCCCATGGCGAGAGACTCGTTTTCTGTGAGAAAATGCATTAAAAGGAGGGATTTCATGAGAAACACTATAAATACATATTGTACTTGTCTGAAAACGCACAGAACCTTGAAATAGAAGGTTTCTCACCAAAAAACACATTGGTGAAACCCCTATCTTAAGGCTCTGAGTGTTTGCACACATGTACAAACAGGCATGTTTAAACTATAACGTTTTTAGTGAAATCATGTTTTTCTCGAGGAGAAAACGCGTTTAAAGCCATAAAAAGATCTCACTGTGTTTTGGCATTGACCAAGCTACCAACAACCTAAAAAATGATCAGAACTGGAGAAATTACATATTGACATTGGGTGAAATCATGTAACTCTTAAGGACGTGTTGCAGACTTGTTGAATAGATTCATTTTTCTTGTTTTGTTTGTTTTTGATGAAATTGTGCTTTTCTCGTCGAGAAAAGGCGTTTAACGCGATAAAAAGGTTTAGTGCGTTATGAATACGGGCTAGCTTAGCAAAAGTACAAATGTGAACTAAATAAGGCCGGGAGTCGTTTTTATTGCTTAAAACACGATTTCTCGACCAGAATATGCTTTTTCAAAAAAGCCATGTTCCCATGGCGAGACACTCGTTTTCTGTGAGAAAATGCATTAAAAGGAGGGATTTCATCAGAAACACTATAAATACATATTGTACTTGTCTGAAAACGCACAGAACCTTGAAATAGAAGGTTTCTCACCAAAAAACACTTTGGTGAAACCCCTATCTTAAGGCTCTGAGTGTTTGCACACATGTACAAACAGGCATGTTTAAACTATAACGTTTTTAGTGAAATCATGTTTCTCTCGAGGAGAAAACGCGTTTAAAGCCATAAAAAGATCTCACTGTGTTTTGGCATTGACCAAGCTACCAGCAAACCTAAAAAATGATCAGAACTGGAGAAATTACACATTGACATTGGGTGAAATCATGTAACTCTTAAGGACGTGTTGCAGACTTGTTGAATAGATTCATTTTTCTTGTTTTGTTTGTTTTTGATGAAATTGCTTTTCTCGTCGAGAAAAGGCGTTTAACGCGATAAAAAGGTTTAGTGCGTTATGAATACGGGCTAGCTTACCAAAAGTACAAATGTGAACTAAATAAGGCCGGGAGTCGTTTTTATTGCTTAAAACACGATTTCTCGACCAGAATATGCTTTTTCAAAAAAGCCATGTTCCCATGGCGAGAGACTCGTTTTCTGTGAGAAAATGCATTAAAAGGAGGGATTTCATGAGAAACACTATAAATACATATTGTACTTGTCTGAAAACGCACAGAACCTTGAAATAGAAGGTTTCTCACCAAAAAACACATTGGTGAAACCCCTATCTTAAGGCTCTGAGTGTTTGCACACATGTACAAACAGGCATGTTTAAACTATAACGTTTTTAGTGAAATCATGTTTTTCTCGAGGAGAAAACGCGTTTAAAGCCATAAAAAGATCTCACTGTGTTTTGGCATTGACCAAGCTACCAACAACCTAAAAAATGATCAGAACTGGAGAAATTACATATTGACATTGGGTGAAATCATGTAACTCTTAAGGACGTGTTGCAGACTTGTTGAATAGATTCATTTTTCTTGTTTTGTTTGTTTTTGATGAAATTGTGCTTTTCTCGTCGAGAAAAGGCGTTTAACGCGATAAAAAGGTTTAGTGCGTTATGAATACGGGCTAGCTTAGCAAAAGTACAAATGTGAACTAAATAAGGCCGGGAGTCGTTTTTATTGCTTAAAACACGATTTCTCGACCAGAATATGCTTTTTCAAAAAAGCCATGTTCCCATGGCGAGACACTCGTTTTCTGTGAGAAAATGCATTAAAAGGAGGGATTTCATCAGAAACACTATAAATACATATTGTACTTGTCTGAAAACGCACAGAACCTTGAAATAGAAGGTTTCTCACCAAAAAACACTTTGGTGAAACCCCTATCTTAAGGCTCTGAGTGTTTGCACACATGTACAAACAGGCATGTTTAAACTATAACGTTTTTAGTGAAATCATGTTTCTCTCGAGGAGAAAACGCGTTTAAAGCCATAAAAAGATCTCACTCTGTTTTGGCATTGACCAAGCTACCAGCAAACCTAAAAAATGATCAGAACTGGAGAAATTACACATTGACATTGGGTGAAATCATGTAACTCTTAAGGACGTGTTGCAGACTTGTTGAATAGATTCATTTTTCTTGTTTTGTTTGTTTTTGATGAAATTGCTTTTCTCGTCGAGAAAAGGCGTTTAACGCGATAAAAAGGTTTAGTGCGTTATGAATACGGGCTAGCTTACCAAAAGTACAAATGTGAACTAAATAAGGCCGGGAGTCGTTTTTATTGCTTAAAACACGATTTCTCGACCAGAATATGCTTTTTCAAAAAAGCCATGTTCCCATGGCGAGAGACTCGTTTTCTGTGAGAAAATGCATTAAAAGGAGGGATTTCATGAGAAACACTATAAATACATATTGTACTTGTCTGAAAACGCACAGAACCTTGAAATAGAAGGTTTCTCACCAAAAAACACATTGGTGAAACCCCTATCTTAAGGCTCTGAGTGTTTGCACACATGTACAAACAGGCATGTTTAAACTATAACGTTTTTAGTGAAATCATGTTTTTCTCGAGGAGAAAACGCGTTTAAAGCCATAAAAAGATCTCACTGTGTTTTGGCATTGACCAAGCTACCAACAACCTAAAAAATGATCAGAACTGGAGAAATTACATATTGACATTGGGTGAAATCATGTAACTCTTAAGGACGTGTTGCAGACTTGTTGAATAGATTCATTTTTCTTGTTTTGTTTGTTTTTGATGAAATTGCTTTTCTCGTCGAGAAAAGGCGTTTAACGCGATAAAAAGGTTTAGTGCGTTATGAATACGGGCTAGCTTACCAAAAGTACAAATGTGAACTAAATAAGGCCGGGAGTCGTTTTTATTGCTTAAAACACGATTTCTCGACCAGAATATGCTTTTTCAAAAAAGCCATGTTCCCAAGGCGAGAGACTCGTTTTCTGTGAGAAAATGCATTAAAAGGAGGGATTTCATCAGAAACACTATAAATACATATTGTACTTGTCTGAAAACGCACAGAACCTTGAAATAGAAGGTTTCTCACCAAAAAACACATTGGTGAAACCCCTATCTTAAGGCTCTGATTGTTTGCACACATGTACAAACAGGCATGTTTAAACTATAACGTTTTTAGTGAAATCATGTTTCTCTCGAGGAGAAAACGCGTTTAAAGCCATAAAAAGATCTCACTCTGTTTTGGCATTGACCAAGCTAC
The DNA here is from genome assembly GCF_029633865.1 of Lampris incognitus. NCBI lineage: Eukaryota > Metazoa > Chordata > Actinopteri > Lampriformes > Lampridae > Lampris > Lampris incognitus. The sequence goes on along the minus strand of NW_026611584.1, from coordinate 308,096 downwards.
CAGCAAACCTAAAAAATGATCAGAACTGGAGAAATTACACATTGACATTGGGTGAAATCATGTAACTCTTAAGGACGTGTTGCAGACTTGTTGAATAGATTCATTTTTCTTGTTTTGTTTGTTTTTGATGAAATTGTGCTTTTCTCGTCGAGAAAAGGCGTTTAACGCGATAAAAAGGTTTAGTGCGTTATGAATACGGGCTAGCTTACCAAAAGTACAAATGTGAACTAAATAAGGCCGGGAGTCGTTTTTATTGCTTAAAACACGATTTCTCGACCAGAATATGCTTTTTCAAAAAAGCCATGTTCCCATGGCGAGAGACTCGTTTTCTGTGAGAAAATGCATTAAAAGGAGGGATTTCATGAGAAACACTATAAATACATATTGTACTTGTCTGAAAACGCACAGAACCTTGAAATAGAAGGTTTCTCACCAAAAAACACATTGGTGAAACCCCTATCTTAAGGCTCTGAGTGTTTGCACACATGTACAAACAGGCATGTTTAAACTATAACGTTTTTAGTGAAATCATGTTTTTCTCGAGGAGAAAACGCGTTTAAAGCCATAAAAAGATCTCACTGTGTTTTGGCATTGACCAAGCTACCAACAACCTAAAAAATGATCAGAACTGGAGAAATTACATATTGACATTGGGTGAAATCATGTAACTCTTAAGGACGTGTTGCAGACTTGTTGAATAGATTCATTTTTCTTGTTTTGTTTGTTTTTGATGAAATTGTGCTTTTCTCGTCGAGAAAAGGCGTTTAACGCGATAAAAAGGTTTAGTGCGTTATGAATACGGGCTAGCTTACCAAAAGTACAAATGTGAACTAAATAAGGCCGGGAGTCGTTTTTATTGCTTAAAACACGATTTCTCGACCAGAATATGCTTTTTCAAAAAAGCCATGTTCCCATGGCGAGACACTCGTTTTCTGTGAGAAAATGCATTAAAAGGAGGGATTTCATCAGAAACACTATAAATACATATTGTACTTGTCTGAAAACGCACAGAACCTTGAAATAGAAGGTTTCTCACCAAAAAACACTTTGGTGAAACCCCTATCTTAAGGCTCTGAGTGTTTGCACACATGTACAAACAGGCATGTTTAAACTATAACGTTTTTAGTGAAATCATGTTTCTCTCGAGGAGAAAACGCGTTTAAAGCCATAAAAAGATCTCACTCTGTTTTGGCATTGACCAAGCTACCAGCAAACCTAAAAAATGATCAGAACTGGAGAAATTACACATTGACATTGGGTGAAATCATGTAACTCTTAAGGACGTGTTGCAGACTTGTTGAATAGATTCATATTTCTTGTTTTGTTTGTTTTTGATGAAATTGTGCTTTTCTCGTCGAGAAAAGGCGTTTAACGCGATAAAAAGGTTTAGTGCGTTATGAATACGGGCTAGCTTACCAAAAGTAAAAATGTGAACTAAATAAGGCCGGGAGTCGTTTTTATTGCTTAAAACACGATTTCTCGACCAGAATATGCTTTTTCAAAAAAGCCATGTTCCCATGGCGAGAGACTCGTTTTCTGTGAGAAAATGCATTAAAAGGAGGGATTTCATGAGAAACACTATAAATACATATTGTACTTGTCTGAAAACGCACAGAACCTTGAAATAGAAGGTTTCTCACCAAAAAACACATTGGTGAAACCCCTATCTTAAGGCTCTGAGTGTTTGCACACATGTACAAACAGGCATGTTTAAACTATAACGTTTTTAGTGAAATCATGTTTTTCTCGAGGAGAAAACGCGTTTAAAGCCATAAAAAGATCTCACTGTGTTTTGGCATTGACCAAGCTACCAACAACCTAAAAAATGATCAGAACTGGAGAAATTACATATTGACATTGGGTGAAATCATGTAACTCTTAAGGACGTGTTGCAGACTTGTTGAATAGATTCATTTTTCTTGTTTTGTTTGTTTTTGATGAAATTGCTTTTCTCGTCGAGAAAAGGCGTTTAACGCGATAAAAAGGTTTAGTGCGTTATGAATACGGGCTAGCTTACCAAAAGTACAAATGTGAACTAAATAAGGCCGGGAGTCGTTTTTATTGCTTAAAACACGATTTCTCGACCAGAATATGCTTTTTCAAAAAAGCCATGTTCCCAAGGCGAGAGACTCGTTTTCTGTGAGAAAATGCATTAAAAGGAGGGATTTCATGAGAAACACTATAAATACATATTGTACTTGTCTGAAAACGCACAGAACCTTGAAATAGAAGGTTTCTCACCAAAAAACACATTGGTGAAACCCCTATCTTAAGGCTCTGAGTGTTTGCACACATGTACAAACAGGCATGTTTAAACTATAACGTTTTTAGTGAAATCATGTTTCTCTCGAGGAGAAAACGCGTTTAAAGCCATAAAAAGATCTCACTCTGTTTTGGCATTGACCAAGCTACCAGCAAACCTAAAAAATGATCAGAACTGGAGAAATTACACATTGACATTGGGTGAAATCATGTAACTCTTAAGGACGTGTTGCAGACTTGTTGAATAGATTCATTTTTCTTGTTTTGTTTGTTTTTGATGAAATTGCTTTTCTCGTCGAGAAAAGGCGTTTAACGCGATAAAAAGGTTTAGTGCGTTATGAATACGGGCTAGCTTACCAAAAGTACAAATGTGAACTAAATAAGGCCGGGAGTCGTTTTTATTGCTTAAAACACGATTTCTCGACCAGAATATGCTTTTTCAAAAAAGCCATGTTCCCAAGGCGAGAGACTCGTTTTCTGTGAGAAAATGCATTAAAAGGAGGGATTTCATGAGAAACACTATAAATACATATTGTACTTGTCTGAAAACGCACAGAACCTTGAAATAGAAGGTTTCTCACCAAAAAACACATTGGTGAAACCCCTATCTTAAGGCTCTGAGTGTTTGCACACATGTACAAACAGGCATGTTTAAACTATAACGTTTTTAGTGAAATCATGTTTCTCTCGAGGAGAAAACGCGTTTAAAGCCATAAAAAGATCTCACTGTGTTTTGGCATTGACCAAGCTACCAACAACCTAAAAAATGATCAGAACTGGAGAAATTACATATTGACATTGGGTGAAATCATGTAACTCTTAAGGACGTGTTGCAGACTTGTTGAATAGATTCATTTTTCTTGTTTTGTTTGTTTTTGATGAAATTGCTTTTCTCGTCGAGAAAAGGCGTTTAACGCGATAAAAAGGTTTAGTGCGTTATGAATACGGGCTAGCTTACCAAAAGTACAAATGTGAACTAAATAAGGCCGGGAGTCGTTTTTATTGCTTAAAACACGATTTCTCGACCAGAATATGCTTTTTCAAAAAAGCCATGTTCCCAAGGCGAGAGACTCGTTTTCTGTGAGAAAATGCATTAAAAGGAGGGATTTCATGAGAAACACTATAAATACATATTGTACTTGTCTGAAAACGCACAGAACCTTGAAATAGAAGGTTTCTCACCAAAAAACACATTGGTGAAACCCCTATCTTAAGGCTCTGAGTGTTTGCACACATGTACAAACAGGCATGTTTAAACTATAACGTTTTTAGTGAAATCATGTTTCTCTCGAGGAGAAAACGCGTTTAAAGCCATAAAAAGATCTCACTCTGTTTTGGCATTGACCAAGCTACCAGCAAACCTAAAAAATGATCAGAACTGGAGAAATTACACATTGACATTGGGTGAAATCATGTAACTCTTAAGGACGTGTTGCAGACTTGTTGAATAGATTCATTTTTCTTGTTTTGTTTGTTTTTGATGAAATTGCTTTTCTCGTCGAGAAAAGGCGTTTAACGCGATAAAAAGGTTTAGTGCGTTATGAATACGGGCTAGCTTACCAAAAGTACAAATGTGAACTAAATAAGGCCGGGAGTCGTTTTTATTGCTTAAAACACGATTTCTCGACCAGAATATGCTTTTTCAAAAAAGCCATGTTGCCAAGGCGAGAGACTCGTTTTCTGTGAGAAAATGCATTAAAAGGAGGGATTTCATGAGAAACACTATAAATACATATTGTACTTGTCTGAAAACGCACAGAACCTTGAAATAGAAGGTTTCTCACCAAAAAACACATTGGTGAAACCCCTATCTTAAGGCTCTGAGTGTTTGCACACATGTACAAACAGGCATGTTTAAACTATAACGTTTTTAGTGAAATCATGTTTTTCTCGAGGAGAAAACGCGTTTAAAGCCATAAAAAGATCTCACTGTGTTTTGGCATTGACCAAGCTACCAACAACCTAAAAAATGATCAGAACTGGAGAAATTACATATTGACATTGGGTGAAATCATGTAACTCTTAAGGACGTGTTGCAGACTTGTTGAATAGATTCATTTTTCTTGTTTTGTTTGTTTTTGATGAAATTGTGCTTTTCTCGTCGAGAAAAGGCGTTTAACGCGATAAAAAGGTTTAGTGCGTTATGAATACGGGCTAGCTTACCAAAAGTACAAATGTGAACTAAATAAGGCCGGGAGTCGTTTTTATTGCTTAAAACACGATTTCTCGACCAGAATATGCTTTTTCAAAAAAGCCATGTTCCCATGGCGAGAGACTCGTTTTCTGTGAGAAAATGCATTAAAAGGAGGGATTTCATGAGAAACACTATAAATACATATTGTACTTGTCTGAAAACGCACAGAACCTTGAAATAGAAGGTTTCTCACCAAAAAACACATTGGTGAATTCCCCATCTTAAGGCTCTGAGTGTTTGCACACATGTACAAACAGGCATGTTTAAACTATAACGTTTTTAGTGAAATCATGTTTCTCTCGAGGAGAAAACGCGATTAAAGCCATAAAAAGATCTCACTGTGTTTTGGCATTGACCAAGCTACCAACAACCTAAAAAATGATCAGAACTGGAGAAATTACATATTGACATTGGGTGAAATCATGTAACTCTTAAGGACGTGTTGCAGACTTGTTGAATAGATTCAAATTTCTTGTTTTGTTTGTTTTTGATGAAATTGTGCTTTTCTCGTCGAGAAAAGGCGTTTAACGCGATAAAAAGGTTTAGTGCGTTATGAATACGGGCTAGCTTAGCAAAAGTACAAATGTGAACTAAATAAGGCCGGGAGTCGTTTTTATTGCTTAAAACACGATTTCTCGACCAGAATATGCTTTTTCAAAAAAGCCATGTTCCCATGGCGAGAGACTTGTTTTCTGTGAGAAAATGCATTAAAAGGAGGGATTTCATGAGAAACACTATAAATACATATTGTACTTGTCTGAAAACGCACAGAACCTTGAAATAGAAGGTTTCTCACCAAAAAACACATTGGTGAAACCCCTATCTTAAGGCTCTGAGTGTTTGCACACATGTACAACAGGCATGGTTAAACTATAACGTTTTTAGTGAAATCATGTTTCTCTCGAGGAGAAAACGCGTTTAAAGCCATAAAAAGATCTCACTGTGTTTTGGCATTGACCAAGCTACCAACAACCTAAAAAATGATCAGAACTGGAGAAATTACACATTGACATTGGGTGAAATCATGTAACTCTTAAGGACGTGTTGCAGACTTGTTGAATAGATTCATTTTTCTTGTTTTGTTTGTTTTTGATGAAATTGTGCTTTTCTCGTCGAGATAGGCGTTTAACGCGATAAAAAGGTTTAGTGCGTTATGAATACGGGCTAGCTTACCAAAAGTACAAATGTGAACTAAATAAGGCCGGGAGTCGTTTTTATTGCTTAAAACACGATTTCTCGACCAGAATATGCTTTTTCAAAAAAGCCATGTTCCCATGGCGAGAGACTCGTTTTCTGTGAGAAAATGCATTAAAAGGAGGGATTTCATCAGAAACACTATAAATACATATTGTACTTGTCTGAAAACGCACAGAACCTTGAAATAGAAGGTTTCTCACCAAAAAACACATTGGTGAAACCCCTATCTTAAGGCTCTGAGTGTTTGCACACATGTACAAACAGGCATGTTTAAACTATAACGTTTTTAGTGAAATCATGTTTCTCTCGAGGAGAAAACGCGTTTAAAGCCATAAAAAGATCTCACTGTGTTTTGGCATTGACCAAGCTACCAACAACCTAAAAAATGATCAGAACTGGAGAAATTACACATTGACATTGGGTGAAATCATGTAACTCTTAAGGACGTGTTGCAGACTTGTTGAATAGATTCATTTTTCTTGTTTTGTTTGTTTTTGATGAAATGGTGCTTTTCTCGTCGGGAAAAGGCGTTTAACGCGATAAAAAGGTTTAGTGCGTTATGAATACGGGCTAGCTTACCAAAAGTACAAATGTGAACTAAATAAGGCCGGGAGTCGTTTTTATTGCTTAAAACACGATTTCTCGACCAGAATATGCTTTTTCAAAAAAGCCATGTTCCCATGGCGAGAGACTCGTTTTCTGTGAGAAAATGCATTAAAAGGAGGGATTTCATGAGAAACACTATAAATACATATTGTACTTGTCTGAAAACGCACAGAACCTTGAAATAGAAGGTTTCTCACCAAAAAACACATTGGTGAAACCCCTATCTTAAGGCTCTGAGTGTTTGCACACATGTACAAACAGGCATGTTTAAACTATAACGTTTTTAGTGAAATCATGTTTTTCTCGAGGAGAAAACGCGTTTAAAGCCATAAAAAGATCTCACTGTGTTTTGGCATTGACCAAGCTACCAACAACCTAAAAAATGATCAGAACTGGAGAAATTACATATTGACATTGGGTGAAATCATGTAACTCTTAAGGACGTGTTGCAGACTTGTTGAATAGATTCATTTTTCTTGTTTTGTTTGTTTTTGATGAAATTGTGCTTTTCTCGTCGAGAAAAGGCGTTTAACGCGATAAAAAGGTTTAGTGCGTTATGAATACGGGCTAGCTTAGCAAAAGTACAAATGTGAACTAAATAAGGCCGGGAGTCGTTTTTATTGCTTAAAACACGATTTCTCGACCAGAATATGCTTTTTCAAAAAAGCCATGTTCCCATGGCGAGACACTCGTTTTCTGTGAGAAAATGCATTAAAAGGAGGGATTTCATCAGAAACACTATAAATACATATTGTACTTGTCTGAAAACGCACAGAACCTTGAAATAGAAGGTTTCTCACCAAAAAACACATTGGTGAAACCCCTATCTTAAGGCTCTGAGTGTTTGCACACATGTACAAACAGGCATGTTTAAACTATAACGTTTTTAGTGAAATCATGTTTCTCTCGAGGAGAAAACGCGTTTAAAGCCATAAAAAGATCTCACTGTGTTTTGGCATTGACCAAGCTACCAACAACCTAAAAAATGATCAGAACTGGAGAAATTACATATTGACATTGGGTGAAATCATGTAACTCTTAAGGACGTGTTGCAGACTTGTTGAATAGATTCATTTTTCTTGTTTTGTTTGTTTTTGATGAAATTGCTTTTCTCGTCGAGAAAAGGCGTTTAACGCGATAAAAAGGTTTAGTGCGTTATGAATACGGGCTAGCTTAGCAAAAGTACAAATGTGAACTAAATAAGGCCGGGAGTCGTTTTTATTGCTTAAAACACGATTTCTCGACCAGAATATGCTTTTTCAAAAAAGCCATGTTGCCAAGGCGAGAGACTCGTTTTCTGTGAGAAAATGCATTAAAAGGAGGGATTTCATGAGAAACACTATAAATACATATTGTACTTGTCTGAAAACGCACAGAACCTTGAAATAGAAGGTTTCTCACCAAAAAACACATTGGTGAAACCCCTATCTTAAGGCTCTGAGTGTTTGCACACATGTACAAACAGGCATGTTTAAACTATAACGTTTTTAGTGAAATCATGTTTCTCTCGAGGAGAAAACGCGTTTAAAGCCATAAAAAGATCTCACTCTGTTTTGGCATTGACCAAGCTACCAGCAAACCTAAAAAATGATCAGAACTGGAGAAATTACACATTGACATTGGGTGAAATCATGTAACTCTTAAGGACGTGTTGCAGACTTGTTGAATAGATTCATTTTTCTTGTTTTGTTTGTTTTTGATGAAATTGCTTTTCTCGTCGAGAAAAGGCGTTTAACGCGATAAAAAGGTTTAGTGCGTTATGAATACGGGCTAGCTTACCAAAAGTACAAATGTGAACTAAATAAGGCCGGGAGTCGTTTTTATTGCTTAAAACACG